>NW_017804812.1:322427-326092 GCF_001891065.2 Hippocampus comes
AGGGCTGATGTTTTTTCTGATTCATTTTTCTTGGCAAAGCAGTTCCAAATTACTCAATTATTGATGTTGCGCTTTCTGAAAAGGAAGAAAATGAATTGCCGTTGCACTTCCTTATCAAGGAGACAAATGCGAGTGAGGTGACACTTTCTGAGAAAGCTGGCTGACTGCAATTTTGATGTTGTGCTTTCCTAAAAAGAAGACAAAACCACTGACGTTACACTTCCTCAAAAAGAAGACAAATTAGTGACGTTGCACTTCACTAAAATGACGTGACGCGATTTTGGTTTGTTTTACGATGCACAATAGCGAGAATCCATTTTTTCAGGACTTCATGTCGTAAACTGTGTTCCCACGCTCTGTCGCGGTTCATCGGGCGCACCCCCTACGATGGTGGCACTTTTTCAACAATCTTTCGGGGGGTTTTTAACAGCGGACAGGCAACTCCGAATTTAGAGTCGGACACCTCTCATGTTGTACCGAGTCGGGCCGCAACATGCCAGGGAGAGGAACTCCACTGGAATAAATGATGGCCGGCAACTGAGCAATTATGTGAAGGAAGCAGTTGTTACTGTTTTAACTGGATTTTTGCAATGTACATGATGTGAGCAGTAAGGTAACATTTTTGGTTGATGACAATAAAATAAAACACTAATTGTCTGCTAACTGTTGATTAACATTCAGTACTTTCCCCCTGAGACAGATGCCGGGATAAGTCCAGGGGCTCATTTGCATATCGCTTGCGGCAGACAGAGGTGATCGCTATCCTGCGCCGGCCACTTGAGTCCTTTTCTCCAAACATGCTTAACACAGACTAATGACGTAATTGCTGCTCAATTAGAGGACACAATGGCCACGACCGGACCCATCGGCAATATGCAAAAATTGCCGCCATGACGGAAAGCTTGCAATTCTTGTTGATTGCAACCAAACTAGAAACACCACAAATGTTTTGCAGGTGTACACGCGTTTGGACATTCGTGTTAACAACAACGACATCATCATCATCGACTCCCTCCTCTTGTCACGCTACCCGAGCACAGCATTCGGGTCGTCAATTTGTAGTGACACCCAAACGGCCCCCCGCTTGTATTTGTTTAGCCGGCAGATAAGTGTCTCAACACGGCGTAGAACACCACCCCCCACCCTCCCCTCCAGGCCCCAGTGTTTGTGACTCAGCTAATGACCTCCCTAATGAACGTGCTCCCTTTTCTCAATAAACATGTGGCAGCGGGGTGGCGTGATAGTGGTGGTTGGGGGGGCAGTAACAAAAAAAAAAACTTCGGGGCAGGGTGATTTTTGCCCATTGTAATGGACCTTGACCCCCCGCAGGGAGCCATGAATGCCGGCCACAGTGGGGGCGGTCGGGCGAGTGCACCGAGAAAGAGTTTCACCCCCTTAGCCACCCTGCAAATCAAAACAATGCACATTTGGACATTGTTGCACTATTTAGACTAAAAGCACACTTTTTTTTTTTATACTCGGTAACTATAAGTAGAATGCAATGACAAGAACGCTCCCTCAGTTATTGCAGATTTTTTTTTTTTTTTTTTGTGTTATATTAATGACCATTTACTCGATTACGATTTCACGAATGCATTCGTGTATGTTGGTGATATGAATCAACTTTCCGTTGATTGAAGTGACTTTTTAAGACGGCCTTTTTAATTGACGTGATACTCTTCAGATGTGTCGTTAACACGAAAGCAACGGAAAAAAAGTTGACCACAAAGAAAACAAAATCAATCCGTTTTAGTTTTCGGAGCAAACGTTTGGTTTCTCATCGGTACCGTATGAATTGGTTCTTGCCTTGATGAGCCGTCGCCGCTCAAGAATTCAGAAGAACCACATGAAACACGTACACAAAATATTTAAAGGTGTGCCTGTACTATATGTCAATGTCAGAGGGGGGCCTCTTTGATGGACCCAACCTGTCTTTTATTTAAGGGTGCTGTCTTTTGTCTCAGTCGGCTTGAGGTTGCTCGATAGCCTGTTTCCAATTGGGACAAGAAAGGCCAGTGTGATTCCCGCCGTAATGGGAAACAGCCCCCGACATCATTCCCGAGCGCCAAGATTGGAACGCCGGTGAAGGAAGATGGCAAGAGGGCAAAGAGGACAAGATGCAGTCCACCGTGGCAAATCAACCAGACTTCCATCAAAGACAGTCGTAAGGCACCAAACCCCGCAAATAATGTCGGACTCAACACCCCTTGCTTAGAAGTTAGCAAGTTAAAGTTTTCTCCACCACATCCCAAAGACCTTGCGTTGAGTTTGCTAGCAACTGAAGAGGCATAACTTACAGACGAAGATCGCTGCAGAGGGTGGTTGCCGGAGTGATGCCCCGGGGGTCGCTTGAGCAAGGCACCAAACCTCACATGGCATCGTTTTTCTCGGACTAAAACACACAAGTCATCATTAGAACGCTTCAAAAGACCCAGGATGGAATTTTGCGACGAACCAAAATGGCAGACGTTACCTGCCAGCTGTGGGCGGTCGGCAAAGAGATGCCAGGATGTGCCACAGAACTTCCAATTGCTGTGGGACCACCCTTCCAAGACCAAAACCACTGCCTCAAGTCTTCTCCGGATCAACGATGATGCGCTTCCAGTGGGTTTTCAGTACATTGGGCCTCGCCTTTCAAGATTTGGCTTGACTTGAACCAGATGGACCCCGGTTTGATCCCAGCTGTGGAACAAGAAGGGAGAACCCCAAAATCAATGGAGGCTGTTGAAATCAATCGCTGATGAAAGAATAAATTGGCACCACGTTTTTGGCAATGTTCAGCGCAATCGACTGCGTGATTGCATTCTGCTTTCTTGTCGTGTTGTCTCTTTCTTCGCGGTTGCTTTATTGCAAAATAGATGCTTGAGCAGTCGGAAAAAAAGTTTCTCAAGATAGCCACCGAATGGCTCCGTTTGCAACAGTGACTGCACTTTGGTAAACTGGCTCCTCTCTTGTTCGCAGCCATGTTAGTGGAAGAGGTGCAGGTCAGCGTGCAACTGTGGATAAATATTGAATTGAACTTCCTATTTATGAAAATAAGTCACATATTTTGGTTGAAAAAAAAAAAAAAAAAAATACCTGCCATGGCAATTAAGGGTGCGCAGTGAGAGTCATTTTTAATTGGCCTTCGGATTGTGAGGCGGTCATCAAAATTTCTCTCCTTGAGGGGGTCCTTGGATTCAAAAACTTGGGAGAAATCCAGACTTTGAATTCGTGACTGTTCCATGTCAAAGCGAATTTCAACTTCATCTTTGACGCAATCCTGTTTGTTTACAGGTGGGCTCCATCACAGTCCATGTGATTTTTTTTTTTGGCTTCCAAAACATCACGTGTGATTCACTTCACACAAGGGGGAGCGGGAGTTAGGCCCTCCCAAACTTCTCATTTTTTGGGCTCACTTTGCTCTGAGGAAGAAAAAAAAAGTGTAAATATTTCCTCCTCTCGCAAATAGCCAGCGAGAGAGCTGCGCGGAGAGAGAAAAAGAGAGCGAGAGAGAGAGAAAGAGAGCGAGGGCAGTCTCCTCACTCAAGCTGTTTTGTCAAACCCTCCCGCTGTCATGGAGCCGCCGTCCCAGATGTTCCTTTGAGGGGAGCGCGGAGCAGAGCTGCAACAGCGAAAACCTTGGCCGCGGTGAGGGAAAAGTGAGCGCGGGGTGGGGGGTCCGG
>NW_017804812.1:326115-371161 GCF_001891065.2 Hippocampus comes
GGTCCGGGGGCGGGGAGGGGGGGGGCGACGAGCGCAGCGGACTGGAAGTTGGGGCGAGCGAGCAGGGAGTGACGACGAGGCGACTGGACATGGAGCTCGGCGGGCTTCTCCTCGTCTGTCTCCTCCAGGCTCAGCTGGGGACCCTGTGGACTCATGAAGGTAAGCCCATCCACGCCCCCACCCCCATCCCCTCCGAAAACATCTCATTCTTGGAGAATGAGATGTTTTTGTCAAATCGGATTCAAGTGAGAAAGCTTTTTCTTTTTTTTTTTCCTCAGCTAAGTCGTCATAAGTTAAAGCTGTGGATTGTTTTTAAACCCTAATGCGATGTTTTGAGGTCTAGAAACAGGAATTTGGAATTCGGAGTCCTCAAGTTCATCCAGTGGATGATCCATTCAAGCATTAGTCATCTCATCACCTAAAATGTCACATTTTTTTGCATCTCCGATGGCGGGGCCGCCCTGTGTACTACTTACGTCCCTTCCCGTGTGCATGTACAGTATGTATTTCTGTTCTCCTTGGAGAGGCTGTATTTTTAGCCAGACCCCGTTTCTTCTTCTTCTGCTCCTCCTCCAACAAATCTGTGATGCTCCACTTTCTTCCTCCGGCCTACCCCGTGATGCCCCACCATCACTTTAACCAGCAGCACTCCATCAAAGCTCTTGTGTTCATCCATGGCAACAACGTAACTTGCATCCCGTTTCTAACAAATCGCTTTAAAAAAAAAAAAAAAAAAAAAAACGAATGATAGATCTATCAAAAGTAAGGTATTAGATCACCACTGTTTACTTTGCAGTGTCAAACATTGGACCGTTCCTGCAAAGACTGACTCATGTCTACTTCCAAGGGGACACAGATGACCTAAAAAGCCTGATTTCCAAATTTCACAGATCATTACCTCCATTATCGCCAAGTGCTCCAACCGAACTGAACCTGACAACATGACAAGCTGTCCACTGTGGTGAACGCTGGCCCTGAAAGGGTTAAAGCGATATTTTCAAAACTTTTCCACCTCTTCGATGTACACCATGAAAATGTTGAACATTGAATTTCTTGGACTCCCAACACACACACACACACAAAAAATGTAGGATTCAGAACGGTCAACATTTGAGTCTTCTTGAAAACGCAAGCTAGCAAGCTAGATTGTGAAAGCCTGGGTTAAAAGGAATAAAATGGGCTAATGCTAACTCAATATTGCGGCAATAACGGCAACAAAAGAAGTTTGACAACAATGGAGGACATCTTGTCGAGAGAAGCGTGACAACTTCTGACAATGGAAAAGCATTGGTGGGGTGGCTTTTTCAATCAATCGCCTAAACCCGAACACTAACCTTGCAACATTTCATTTCTCAAGATAATAAAAAAAAATTAACTGGTCTGGCAATTCTAGATTCCATTTATCATCAGTCTAGACCACTTGACATTTTTTTTCAAACCCAGTGAAATGATATCCTGTTGCGAAACGTGTAAAAGGGAACCGAAACAGCCATGCGGAACTCCCAGTTATTGCGAGTCAAAAACAGAAAAGCAAAGAAAACAGACAAAATCCATCACCCGAGTACAACAGACATTTCAAGCTCCTTTCCAAGTTACAGTTTGTCCTTGTTATGACTTGAGCTGCCAGTACTCTGGGTGTTTTTGTGGCTTCGGCCCACGCCAAGAGCACCTCTGGACATCTTGTAATACACATCACCCCCTCTTTTACGGCGCAAAATCACTTTGCACGTTACCGAGTGGACTACTTTTGCTCTGACCGCTTTCAAGCCTGATTACAATCTTATTTTTTTTCCATTCGGAAAAAAACCTTAAATGCTCTTCACACGTTCTTTCTTTGAGTGCTGTCAAAAGCCTTCACTTCACCTCTATTGAGCGCAAATGTATTTGTCATCCTCTGAGTTGCGCACTTCCAAACAGCCGGAAAGTACATCAGCTTTTGTTTCAGACCAGAAACTTGGCGCCGCTTTTCTTTCCGTGTTTTAAAAACGCATGCGCGGCCTTTTAAGAGAGACCTGAAAATGATACTTGTTTCAATGTCAATAGAACAAACTGATGAATGCTTTTACCACTCCAACACGCTTTCGACACATTTTATGAAACATAAACCGGAAAAGGGATTTGAACGCACTCCCAAAATTGCAATCGTGAAATGTAAAGATAACACTTTACATAGTATCGGTGTGTTAGATAGGGGCCTTTAAGAGGCGGGCCTGCGTGAGTGTCAGTGCGTGTGCTGTGACCAACAGCAGCAGCTCCTGCACGAGTAGAAAATCTTTAATTCTTGAACCATATTAAAAAAAATAATAATGCATCATCAGAAGTGCGGTAAATGTTTTCTTAACTGACCGGCGGCTAACTACTAGCTACCACCTGCAGCATCATGGTTTGATGTCATGTCATCAGGAATCAGATGAAAGGGAGCATTACCGCCATCAGGAACTTTTCTCGCTGTTTACTGTGATTACTGAATTTGTTGTGCACTGGCGAGCACATGTCGACCAGGCTCTTCCCATAAGCCCGACCGACCCACTCCTGAACTCCACTTCGCCCCTTTCTTCACCGGACTTTCACCCCCGGCGCGCATGCAGGAGGCCAGACGAGCCTCAGAGTCAACACGGAAAGTTTATTACGCTTGGACATGAAAATACAGTCATCGCCCACTATTTCCGGGGATCGGGACTGAGTCCTGCAACAATGACAGAGTAACCGAAACCACCCCGAATATGTTTACAATTGCGTAAACTGAAAATATGTTGGAAACTATGATCCACAAAACAGTTTAAAATAATTTCAGTCATCTCAATTACTTGGCCATTAAGCCTCCCTTAGAAAGAAGAAAACATTTTGCTATCTTGTAGGCTTAATTGTGCCCTCTTGTGGTAGGATTGAACACTGCAGCCAACTCAACAACAACACAAGCAAGTGTGAAAAAAGACCACCAGCGAGGTTCAGGATAAAGAACTTTTGCAGCAATAACAACTCTGGAAACAAATCGTTCCATGACGGCAAATTCTAATTAGGGAATTGTTTTTTACGGTCATCTCTTACTCGGCTGAGCGCAAAACACGCGCCCACGCATAAAGCAAACGAGGATCGCCAATAAAAAAAAAAACAGATGTAACCACAAGCAAGGGTGTCAGTCTTGCTGGAAAGCGCTTCTCACGCCTTTTTAAAGTCAACTTTCTCACAAGATGGAATTCATTTATCGAAGGGGATACTTTTGACATCCCGAGTGTTTACCGCTTATTGCAGACCCTGAGAGCGGGACGCCTCCAGAGAGGTCCGCCTACAGCCTCCAGCGGCCAAGAGGCGCCCGCAGTGCTCCTCCGCCGCAGGGAGGAAGACTGGACATCACCTTCCTGCCTGACAACATGAGCCACGTTGTGGTGAGGGGCCAACAAGATGCTTGTTTATTGTCTCACATCACCGCAAAATATCTCTCGATCCAGTTGGGTTAAGTAGCGTGCACGTACAGTTTCTTAGTTCCAACGGGGCTTTTCGGTTCAGTTGGGAGGGATAATGACACCTGCTGCTTTCGCATGAAATGAATTAGTCAGAGTCGTGGGTAAGTGATGACGTAGCCTATCGCCTTACGCAGCGTCAAGTGTGTTGCATTGTTCCTCCCTTTGCTCCAAATGGAAAAAGAGAGCAGAGGTCCTGCCAGCTGACATGTGAAGAACCATTCCCAATGACTCACTTGGACACCGATGACGGCTGTACGGCCAAGTGCCTGTTTAAGGGATGGGTTGGGATTTAACCATAATGCAGTTGCAATGCCAATGAATGCTTCCTCATCGAGGAAGACCCCCGGCCCCACCCGCCCCCACCAAAAAAAATCACCATCATCTGCTTGTAATGCGGAAATTTCACCCACAGGCGGCGCTGCTGAGCAGAGGTGACAAAAGTATGCACTCTGAACTGATTAGGAAGCACAGGTTTAAAATAAACAAGTACTTTTTTTTTTTTTTTTTTTTACTGTCAATTACGGTAACCATCCGTGAAAAATCTCCTTTCAAACAGTAAGAAAAAGATTTCCGGTCCCACCACTGCTGTTGAGCTGCGGTTTGTCGGCAGGAGGACTCGCAGCGCTACTACAGCTGGCAGAGTTTCGGCCCGGACGACGGGCGCACTCAAGATTTGTGGGTGGACCTGGACTCATTGCACAAGAGTCAAGTCCGAATCCATGGCATACTGTCCAACGCACACCGGCAGGCGGCGGTAAGGAGTCGCAACTACACGCAAAACCACACTTTGAAAGCATTACACTGACTATGTTTGGCTTTTTTTCAGAGGGTGGCACTTTCCTTTGATTTTCCGTTTTATGGGCATTACTTGAGACAAATTATCGTCGCGACTGGTGGTGAGTTTCGGATCTTAAAATATGTGCTTTGTCTCAGACAACCCTTTCAGGGACAGCGATCACGACAGTGGACAACTTGTGTTCTCAGGTTACAGGTTGCATGAACGGGTGAAGAGAAACTTGATGTAAGGTTACGCTTTAACTCCTTTCACACCACGTTTCTGACAAATCAGTGCTCTTGGAAGTTCCAATAGAATTCATCGAGGAGGGACGTTGCTGTGTCTGTGCGTTCCGTCACACAGTCAATACGGTCTACTGACATCAGATCATCAGACAAAGACAAGCGGATCATGTCTCAACATCATCTCAAAGGGACGCCAACGAGTTACTTGTACTTTGGTGCCATCTAGTGGAAGAGCATTTAATTGTTCTGACCGTCACGACACACCGCTAGCATGGATAGATGTGCTGTCCTTTCATTAGTGGCACTTTACCTCATTCAAGTTTTACCAATCCAATGCGTACGGGTGTAAACGCGGCTTCCAAATGAAAAAAAGCCTTCTTATCCCGCAAGGTTTCATATTCATGGGGGAGATTACTCACCGAATGCTGACCGCTACCCAGTACATTGCCCCCCTCATGGCCAACTTTGACCCCAGTTTCTCCATCAACTCCACCGTGAGGTATTCGGATAATGGTAAGCGCAGGAAGCGGAGCACCTCCGTAGAGTTTGGGAATCTCCAGAGAGGATGGGGAAAAAGGGTGACTTCTTCTTATCTCCAGGTCATCTGTTTGTGGTCGAGTGGGACAAAGTGCGATTAAAGGACCGAGAGGCCGAAGGAGCTTTCACGTTCCAGGCGGCGCTGTACAGAAACGGAACGGTGGTCTTTAACTACAGAGAGGTGAGTTTGTTGCCCATCCCCGTGCAGCCTCATTCATCTTAGATTCAGAACAAATGCTTCTGTTGTCGTCCAGATCCCGGTGCCGGTGGAGAGGATTAACTCCACAGAGCATCCGGTCAAAGTGGGAATGTCCGACGCGTTCATGGCGTACATCCCGACGGTCCAGACTGCAGGTCATTTTTCAACTTCCTGGAATATCCCTCGACTCAAAATGTCTGCGAGTCATCTTACAGAATGCCTTTACCTTTAAGATACAAAGCAGAGGACCATCTATGAGTATCATCGTGTTGAAATCAACACCACAACGATCGCCAGCGGATCGGCATTCGAGTTCACGCCGCTGCCCAGTAAGAGCTAAACATGACAGGGAAAAACGGTCGTCTGCTAACTCGTTTCACCTTTCAGCTTGTCTTCAACACACATCCTGTGATGTCTGCTTGGGCTCCAACCTGACGAGCGGATGCGGGTGGTGCAACACGCTCCAAAGGTACAACTGCAGAAGTCCCCAAAAGGGGGAAACCGCCCAGAATAATTCCCGCTTCCGTTTCAGATGCTCAGATGGGATCGACCGCCTTCGACAAGAGTGGCTGGATTACAACTGTCCTGAGGAGGTGAGAGATTTTTTTTTAAACCTCGCCCTGTCGATGTCTCAGCGAGGTCATGCTACATATGGCGCTCAGGCTAAAGGCACGTGTGAGGACTACTACTCCGCGTCGCCTGAAGACTGGACACTCTCATCCTCCTACTCGTCAGCTGCTCCTACGTCATCTTCAGCCAAATTCCACAATGATGTGGTCACCGGGGGTGAGTTGATAAGGAATGGCTGCTAATCCATGCCTACATTTTAGATGAGATTCTATTGAAAACATGGCCAACACTCCCCAAAACAGAGCCTCCAGAGCACACAAGGATGACTGAGAATGCGGCCATCATCGCCGGCGTGGTGGGGGCTCTCGTGCTGGTGGTGGCATTGACCCTGCTGGCCGTTTACTACATCAACACTCACCCCACATTGGCACCGCCTTTCTACCTCATGCAGGTAAGAACGTAAATCACAGGTATTTTCTTTTTTTTTTTTTTTTTTTAATATTTGGCTGTAATGACTTTACTGTTGGCGTCTACCGCAGCGACGGAGCAACAACTACTGGCCCGCCATGAAGTTCCGCAACCAGGACTGCCCGTCGGGCTACGGCGAGGTGGAGCTCACGAGTCACGAGAAGGAAGGTTTTATCGAGGCCGAACAGTGTTGCTGAAGGCAACCATCTTGAGGAGAGTAACAGATGAACAGAAAATCCACTCACCAACCATCGGCGGCTGTTCCCGGCCTTCTCAGCGTCTGCTTGACATTGCGCACATGCACCATATGTCGCAAGGACTGAAGTGAAAAGAAGAAATACCCATTTAAAAAAAAATGTCAATGGACAGGTCCTTCATAATGTGTGATACAATTCCCATCTGTGTTTTTAAATCAGTCTTTGTCTGGAAACAGAGAGAAATGTGTTGTTGCATTATATTACTCTGGTGATAATAACTAGTGATTGTTAAGAAACTAACATCCTTTCTGTGGTTATATTTTTCATGTTTAAATGTCTTTTATTAAAAATTTATTTCAGAGAGTTAACTTACTGCTGCCTCTCCCTCCCCTAGTAGTATGTGTTTCACAATTAACACGCATGTATAAAAATATGAATTCTGTTTGATTGTGAATTTATGGACGAGTTTTGTCTACTTCCCCTCTCTGCAAACGTCGCTTTCGTCCTTGATGTTGGAAAAAGGTTTGAGCAAACGCTTGTACAGTCATCGGGACAAAGTTCCTGCATTATCGTGGAGCAAACTTGAAATTAACCATGAGTGCATACATAAATTATTGCGTTCGTCCATATTTATCAGCGTGTACGGCCAAAAAATGCGTTTCGGTGCAAGTCGTCGTCGGAGACGTTAATTGTTCATGCTCGAGCAAAGGTTTTTGCTTACCATGTTAGCCAGCTTTGATCACGTCGACAGTCCTGCTTTCTATTCAAAGTGAGCAAAAGCGGTGTGTCTTAAGAGGCTATTGAAGAGTAAAAAGTCACCTCAGAGTTTTCGATGATCTTGAGGACAGGAGCACACGGTGCAGCGGGTGGACAATCCGAGGCTGTCAAAGGTGAGAGAGATTGATTGTCTCATTTCAATAGGTTTCCGGTAATGTTGGCACTTCCAAAAAAAAAAATAAAACTTACAAATTGTTTTGAAAGAAACATTAACATAATATACTCTTAAGAACTTCATAGGACAGAATTTAATGTAATCTCAATAAATATTTAAAAAGGTCGAGAAAAGGAGAGGAAAAAAAAGAGGGGGCACCCGGATTTGAACCGGGGACCTCTTGATCTGCAGTCAAATGCTCTACCACTGAGCTATACCCCCGTATAGAAAAGCAGAGTAAAAAGTAGTACTTGTCCTATAGCCCATGACAGTATCGAAGTATATTGAGAAGATTATGTAAAGGTATCTACAAGTACATTTAAGAGTACTCTGTAAAGGTATGCACAGAGGGCACCTTGGTATCTTTTGAATCTACCTTGTCTGGTTTGCAGTTCGACAAGAGTCCAGCAGACGGCGCCAAATCATTGAGACTGGAAACGCATTAACCAACGTTTGCAATAAATATACAGTAATAATAATACATTTTATTTATAAGCGCCTTTCAAAACACCCAAGGACACTTTACAATCAGGAACAAGAAAAATAAAACACTGGACATCCATTTTAAGCAGTTGGGCAAGGAGTCGTCTCTAGTGTGTTTACTTGAACCTGTGAACGCCTCTGCTGCAGTAAAATGCTTTATCAGACCGTCATTTGCGCAAAATAACGTCCGGTAGCAAACGGGATCTCTCATTTTCCTGCACCTAGCTCAACGCAGTGTCATCGCTTAAAAAAATGACCGCTACGAACGTAGACACCCCCTACTTGTGACGTCACGTGGGTGTATTAAACACGTGTGACCAACTCGGTCCATTCATCTCCCACACCTCTTGCGACTGCTTCGCCTTTATCTGTGGAGGGGGAGAATGAATCCGCCATGTGGGAGATGCACAAAACCAGTTTACCCCACGGAGAAAATCAACTGCCTCGATAAGGTACAGTGCATTTTTTTTCCTATCAAAATTGCAATTAAAAAAAAAAACGAGGTCCTTAAAAAAGGGGGTTGTGTTTAGAGAAGAAAAAACAGATGCAAGTATTTGTATTTCTTCCTTTATTTTGGGGCCAGGGAAAAAACTTTTGCATCACAAAAAGCAAAACTTGTTTTTGGACCCCCAAATAGAAAAGAAAAAAATCTGTGTTATATCACACTGCCTCATTGCAAATACTGCGTTGCTTCCATTGTTGGGTAGAAAGAGACCAAATGTGGCAAGTGATTTGAGGAATGTGAATTGATGGGAGAAAAGTTTATGTTGCACACTAAAAAGTCAAACAAAAAGGACCGTGTTTAGACGATGTGCAGACTACCGGTGGAGTTTGAACAATTCATCTCATCGTGTTATTTGAATTGACCTTCACAGGCCACTTCATTGGGTACACCTCCTCATACTTAGAAACCAAGAAGAGGTCCCCTCTGGAGGCCATACTCCTTAGATTAAAACATGTACAGTTGATTGCTATTCAATGAGTACTTTGTCGTTTGTGATTGATTTTATAACAGTTCCTTATGTTTTACTTGCCTTGAGAACGGCAGCGAGCAGCATGGAGCAACAGGGTGCAGGTTGCCCACCCTCTGTAAAGAAATACCTGTTGAACCACACGACAAAATTAGACAAAAAAAATCCTCATCCTAAAATTATTATGCATTGAGGGTGAAAATAATTTGATATATGTCAAATTATCATGAGAATCAGCTTTAATGTATGTGTGTGTGTGTGTGTGTGTGTGTGTAGTACTGGCACAAAGGCTGTTTCAGCTGCGAGGTGTGCAAGATGGCGCTGAGCATGAACAATTACAAAGGCTTCGACAAGCGGCCTTACTGCAGCATGTAAGTTAACTGAGAAACTCCAGAAACATGTGACACAATCTCATAAGATGTGTGTGACGCTTACCTCTTTAAAAAAAAAAAAAAAAGGCACTATCCCAAAACCTCCTTCACCATTGTGGCCGACACTCCCGAGAACCTGCGTCTCAAGCAGCAGAGCATGCTCAACAGCCAGGTAAGGCTAAAAGGGGGAGGAAAAAAAAAACACAAATATACATGCAATACAGTTTGCAGCGATAACGGGCATGGTTCAGGTTGAGGGGAAATGCAAAATAAGCATCATAATCAGTGTTTTTTTTTTTTTTTAATCCATTCCTGGTATGAACTAAGAAGCCGCAGCAAGTGCAGCTTGCGTTTATAACCTTAAAAGTCCCTGCAGCGCAGCTCTCACAGCCTGCAAATATTCCTCATAGCCACAACATGACTCACGCCTACAGCCCAGCGTGTGCGACTGTCACATAAGTCTCTTGGCTTTGGTTAATTTTGTAATATTTGTGCAGGCACACGCACCGCTTGTTTTATTTGAAGTCATTTTATTTGTCCGATTGGAGCTCTGTTCCCCTCAAATGTGAATTTTTAAACACCATTAATGAGCTGCAGTAGGTGACTTTACGCAGCAATCTTCATTTTAATGCTAGGGTACGCTAATTGGCTGTAATTGAAAGGATGTGTTAAAAAGTATCTCTAAAGGCTGCACATTTGACTATTTAGGCCCTCTACAAGGAGGAGTTTGAGAAGAACAAGGGCAAAGGTTTCAGCGTGGTGGTAGACACGCCGGAGATGCAGAGGCTGAAGAAGACGCAAGAGCAAATCAGCGACGTAAGAAACACAACACAACTGGGGCAATCTAGATAGAAGCGCAGATCTAAATGAACTAGCTCAGGATGATTTTTTTAAATTTCACAGCTTCCATAGTTAAAAACCTTCCCTATGTTCACTGCTTCCACTAACAACATGACTGAAAACAGAGAGGATGTAGTTCAGTAAAGCACAGTCAGGAGGAGGAGGAGGATTTTCTCAACTCTCTAAACAAACTCAAATGAGTCAAAAATGGATTCTGAGAGGCTAATGGGGGGCGGGGGTAGCGGAGGCTGACAAATACTTTTATTTCAATTAACGCAACAAGTCCAATTAAATCTCCTTGTATAGTGTGACTGTGTGCTTTGATTCAATATTTACACAACTGCATAGCGCAGTGAGGACTAAGGAGTATGCGGAGTTCAAGTGGAGAAGGCACTTAACACAAGCAACACCAGTCCTCTGAAGCAAGTCCAAGCGAGGAACGTTTCAGTCATTTTGCTGTGCACAAAGAGGCGGCCCTATATGGTCAAAACATCTCAGCTGTGGACACCCAGTGAACATCCGCTCGCTGTCTCTCACACACACATACACGCACACACATTCCACACAAAAAAAAAACAAGCGCACACACAGGAAGAGACTATAAACTGCACAAATCAAGATTATTCCACCGAAGCTTCACTTGTATTCGTTGGCATGACTAAAGTAGGGCACAGGGTGTTTTTTTTCTTAACATCTGATCAATGTTTTAAAATGTCAGTGTTTACCTCACCTCTCGCCCAAGGTCACCTGGCGTCGGTTCTCACGCTGCATATTGTGAAAAATACAAATGTATGTCACAATTAATAAACAAAAAAAAGTACGTTTTGGAGGAGATTCTGTGGGAAATATGCAGCTCTTGTTAGCATTTGACTCAAATCATCTCAAGAATGTTAACGAATGATTTACTTCCCCGGGGAGGGGAGGACAAACAAAACAGGAGTTGTCCATTTAAGTCTCTTGAAAATTACACTCAATAGCGCTCAATTCGTGGACTCGATATTTGTCGCCATCTTGCGTGCAGATCAAGTACCACGAAGACTTCGAGCGGAGCAAAGTAAGAAGTGACGCACCACCCCCGGAAAACAGGCAAGGTGACACGACATCTTATTTTAAAATTCATTCGCGTATCCGAAAAAGAAAACGTGGACATTCATGTCTCTGGTGTCTTTTTTTTTTCTTATCTGTGAAGAAGAGTCGACTAGTCAGGGGAGAAACAACCAAGCAGATGCACAGGTGTGCGCTATGCCTGTAGCGCCATCTGGTGCAAGGGTGAGGACATTACACCTTTTTCATTTTCACCCAAATAAAAATAGAATTTACATTTTTTAATTCTTTTGAAGTTGATTAATTGCAGTTTAAGCTCCATTTAAAAATGAGCGCTGCTGTTAAAATAAACGACTTATTTTTTTCTAGAAATCGGTTAATTTTTACATTTCCTGTAATTGAAAAATCAGCACGAGTTATTGAATTTTAACCTCATCTACAATGACCTGGCCCATATGTACTTTTCAAGAATAAAACTTTCACTCAAACGCATGCCCACCCATGCAAAAAAGACAGAAAAATTCTTACTTGAGTCTCTGTTCCAACACAGAAGCGCTACCAGGCCTTGTACAGCTACACGGCAGCGGAGCCAGATGAGGTCTCCCTGCAAGAGGGCGACCTCATCGGCGACGTGGAGTTCATCGATGAGGGCTGGCTATTTGGCAGCAACCAGCGCACGGGCCAGCGGGGAATGCTGCCCGCCAACTACGTGAGGCCTGTGTGAAAAAGATTTTACTCACTTATGTTTACTTGGAACGAGACATTTTCAATACTCGCCGTCACGTTCAGCGGCACGTGTCACAAAGGGCATCCTCCAAATTTGTGTACCTTGGTTCTATGATGAGGGGGCAAAAAAAAATACTTGTCAAAGACTGATCTGTTTTGACATTAAAAATTTACACAGTGATCATAAAATTCCAAGAAAAATGGAGACTTAACAAAATCAATAACTTTATTCAAAACATTTCAAAAACACTCCATGTATGTAGATAAAAATTCTCTCAATATGACTTTTACATTAAAACAAGACCTTTACTTACAAAGTGATGTTTTTTGTTGTGTGCGTTAAAAAGCATAAAGCAGCATGATTTTTGAACCCTTGCAAACAAACTAACGTTAGCAACTGGCTCATATCACCGGAGGGGGGTGCACAGGGTCAATGCGCACAGGGTCGATGCTCTTCAAGTGGGTGCAAGCGACTTGGAGAAGAAGGAGATCCTCTTGTCGATTTTGGCACGCAGCTTGGCCGGCAGCCTGTGGAGGTGTTGTGAGAAGACCTCAGAGTTGCTACCCAGGAAGTCCTCGCACAACCTGGAGGACAGAAGAAACTTTTACCCTGTACATATCACGTTATCAGGTTACAGGACATTGACATTAAAAAAAAAATCTTGTGATGGTATTAAAGCCGACATCAGCTACAAGAAAAGTTCCTCATCACAACAGGCACCCAGCATGTTCAAGAAAAGCTCATTACGGCTAGAGCACGTGTGTTGGGTTGTATAAATAGCTAGCAACATAACCTTCTTAACATGTGTGACGGCCCCGCACACACGTGAATAAATAAAAACACAAGCCGTGCCCACACGGCGCCGGTACCTGAAGAGTGGGTACGGCTGTGTCTGGATGATCAACACGTCACCGCTGTGAGTCTGCGATGGACACGTCAGCATGGTGATCTGGACAATGAGATGATGATGATGTCACGGATACACATAAGTCGAGGAAACACATTGCTTGGACAAAAGTATTGGGACACATGAAGAGTGGGCAGCGTGGCTGGTGTAGTTTATTTTGCGTATATGCCCTGATGCCAATAAGTGAGCTTTTTAATTTTATGCCGTGTGTGCTGGGCTATCTGTCATCCTCCCCTAAATGGGAGTTCACTGTACTTTCTAGGTACAGGAAATTCAGGGCGGGCCATCTGCTTGTACCACAGGAAACATTGTCTAAATTCAGCTCCAGGCTAATTTATGTGGGCCAAAAGAAGACCCTGCAAAGTACAAGGGAGCCATTGGGAGGACCACAGTATTTGGACTGGCGGGAATAATCTAAATTTAGTTCCAGGGCCTAAAGAAGACCCTGCAGGAGGCTTTGAGGTGAAGTCTGCAGCTCTGAGCATATCCGATTGGAACTTTTCTGGGGAGTACCAAGCCCAAAGTCCTAAATGCTCAAAAATGAGTTGAAAAAGCGGCTTTTGTGAGCTCATTTGACCTTTGAGTTCTTCAGCCACTTAGTGACATATTAAAGCTGTGCAACATTCCTGTATCTTCAAGAAAAACATTGTTGTCACCCCTCCCCTCCTCCCGAAAAAAAGTCCCATACCGAATCCATTGCGATGGACAAGTTGCTGCTCCCCCCGAATATGATTACATCATTGTCGCTCCCCAGGCAGGCAGTGTGACACACCCTGCATGGGGGAGAATGTTAGAAAGATCAGATTTGGAGTTAGACAACCCAGTCGATCATATTTCGCAGATGGATTGGCACTTGTCAAACAGGAAGTGCAGCATTGAGCTCACAATGTAAACACAGGAGACAAGAACAGCACTTGCAAACATCTGAATATTGGTTAAAAAAAATTGTCATGTGTGGCTCAGCACATCATGGCGGACATTGTTGGCCAGGACCGCTCACATTTTAAACGTATTTGGCCGACAATTGGGGCATGGGGGGGATCTTGCAGGTGTTACAGAGGGTTCATGTCCTTGGAAATATGATGACGACGACAACAACAACTACTCAAGGCAACAGGTTTTGGCTCCGCCCACTTCTCCAATTGCGTGCGCACTGCAGAATGTACATGAGGTGGATCACGAGGTCATGTCGTTACAGGCACTGCTCTATTTAAACATTATGCAACATCTTGGCCTTAGGGCAGCCTTTGAGAAAAACCAAAAAAACACCTTTACAAATTAACTACAATTTGTTTTATGACGTGGCTACCTGGGCTTGTCGCTGTGCGCGTGAGTCATCTCGCGCCACTCTCTCGCCAGCGTATCGAACTGCCAGGCGTCATCTGGAATGACAAAATAAGAGATTAAAAGACAAGCGGTTCTGGAATGTGACATTCAACCTTGCGTTCAGCTGTAAGATGCATAACAAGATTGCGTTTGAGTGCTGGCGCACGTGGACGCATGCAGAAGAGCACTCAACACAACATATGGGATTCTGCGCCTAAATTCTTTAGGAGGTATTATTTCACCAACTTTTTTTACTTACACATTGCTCAACCCATCAAGACTACTTCAGCTAATTTAGGGAATCGTGGGAAACAATTGTCACATTCCTGCAATTCCCACAAAAACATTTAAATTTCGATTTATTTATTTTTCATCCTCAATCAATTCAAATCATTCCAACTTAAAAACTTCAACCACCCAACTTTTGGAAACATTTCTAAATTCAGGAATGTATTGATACCTTTGACAAATTTACCATTTCTCATATGATTCAACTATGCTGTCAAGATGGTTTAAAAAAATCTTTATACTACAATTCATTTTCCCCCCCCAAAGTCTCTCATTTTACACTTCTGACATTTTAATACATTTAAAAGCATTTCAGTTCAGCTATTTTTCTGTGCGGGTGTGCCCAACCGAGCAGCCACACTGCTTGTAAACGTTGAACACCTACTGAGTGTTTTCCCATCTAAGCCCAGACCGCCAAATACGAAGAGGCTGTGATCTGCGTTGAGTGTCAAGGTGTGCATGGAACGGCCCGGCGGCACTCGGCATGACAAGGCCGCACTGGAGCGCAAGGAGACAAGCGGAGGATGTTAATCCACGACATTTTACACACAATAGGCAAGTGGGCGTTACATTTGAGTCCAGTGCCACACATCCAGGTCCAAGCAGTACATGTCCAACTCAGCACTTTCCTGCAGCATATTGAAGGGGGGCGGGGGGCCGAGATAAGACAGGAAGATGTTAAAAGAGGAAGCGGAGCATCTAAAAATGATCACTTACCACGCCTCCACAGACGTAACCTCTGTTGCCCACCACGGCGCTGGCGTGGCAGCCTCGGGGAAGCGGGGGCTGACCCTGAACAGGAAAGAAGAGAATTTGATTAGTTGTTGTTGTTGAGTTGGCCCACCATCTCTCTGCATTTTTTTTTTTTTTTTGAAAGGACCAGCCTAGTTGCTAAAAGCAAAAGTGGAGGCAAACCTTCGTCTCAGGCACACTCCAGGTAGCGGTGAACGTGTCAAAGACGTCGACTTCGTTGTGCCAGCCCCAGCAGCGAAACAAGACATCACCGATAGTGAGCTAAACGGACAGATGAGGAGAAACATTTTAACACACCTAATGTTGTGGCCGCCGAGTACATACAGAAGGCGAGCTGCTGAAATTGATAACATGAGGAAAAATTGTTACAAGACTTTACCCAGTTCATCTCTTCGATGATGAAGTTTGTCGACTCCAAGTTTCTCGCCTCCCGGAGGGTTTTGCAAACGTAGCCTCCAAAGTAGATCAACCTGCACCCAAGGACAACACAAAAACAATTTCTTTTAAAACAAACAAACAAACAAAAAACACTTGCCATTTTGTCTTCACGCCAACCGCTGTGCCTGCATAAGTCACTTAGCTGTCATTTCGCACCTGTCTCCATGCACCCAGCAGCTGTGTTTATTCCTCGGGGAAGGCGTTGTTCCTTTGGTGGTCAGCACCTTCTTCCACAAGTAGCAATGTTGCGTGAGGTCTACACTGAACATCTACACAAATGGCACCAAAAAAAAAAAAAGAAAAAAAATCTATTATTTCGGTAGGAGGTTAATGCTCAGAAAAAGAAATTGCTGGAGAGCTTTGTTGGTATCAGGAGAAATAAAGGCAAAGCCCCACTCACTTGGTTGCTGTAAGTTTGGCCGTCGTATCCTGCAAAGACGTAGAGCGAGCCGTTGACGTAGGAGCCACAGAAGCCCACCAGGAGAGGGGGCGTTTCTCCGCCCATCTCCCGGCGCTGCCTGGTGCAATGAAGAGTTGGGGGCTAACATTTACTAAACTTCTTTAAAAATTTGGGAAACTGCTTCAATTATGGGGACCGGCAGCATATTGAATTGGCTTTAGCATTTTTCATAAGTAACTCGACTATTTATATAGAACTTTCACAACAACAGGCCTCTCTCCCTTCCATTTTTCCGGATGGGGTCCTCGGTGAAAAAGTTTAACATCCTTGTTCAAGTGTTTAATCATCCAAGGAGTAAGGAGGTCACAGTGTCCTTGTTTATGATTTTTTTTACCATTTGCCACTGTCCAAGTCACACAGCCAAATCTCATCGCTGGGGAGTGTGACTTCCTCACTGGCGCGGACCTTTAATGAAAACACGCAAACACATTTTGAATGCGAAACCGCACTCTGATGTCCAGCATAGAAATACAAGTTATCATCATGCATAGCCTTCCAGACCCGAAGTCATGAGCATTTTCAAACACTATATTGCTATCAATTAAAAACTGTAATAATCTGCTAAAATGCTATCACTCCTACTTTTGGTGAAATCATATTGTAGTGTTAATTAGATGCCTGACGTGAATGCAATCATGTGAATGCATGAAGATGAGCATTTGCTCATTCCAGTTGGATTACCAATTAACAATTCGCCCTTCACCACCTCTGAAAAGAGGCCTACGCCCCTGCCTGTTAAACGGTAAAGTCAGTACTGTGATTGACAAGCTTTTTTTTTTCCATGTGCTTCAACACTTGTAACTCCCGTCAGACAAAATATTGATGTGTTGCTAGGTTATGCAGTAACAATCGTAATGTGAGACTAACACACTGTCAACCAAAAGTCAATGAACTAACAAAGGAGGAGACTCAATTTTAATTAATAATTTGTTTCTGGGTTAATTTGTGCGTCGAAACGACTTTTTCGTAGAGTTTTGTCCTACCTGGAAGCCCCCCCACACGTACAGCGTGTTGTCGCCGTGAACGAACGCGGTGTGGGTGCTCCTCTCCAGCTGCTTCGTCGACGCCGGCACGCTCGCCATCCCGCTTCCCGTTAGCCTAAAAGTCGATAAAAGTGTAAAAATAAAATACTAAACAAAAAGGGGAAAAGGGCGGAGAGGAGAGTCTAGAGGAGGTCTTGTAAATGTTTTTCTTGCGGCTTACACTCTTCCTTCCCGGTTCCACTTCTCGTTAGTGCAGCTTTTCACCTGCGCGAGCGTCCTGCCTCTCTGCGCATGCGCAACTCCCCGGGCTGTTGCCAGCCAATTTGAAGACTTTTTTTTTTTTAATTGGTAGTTTGGAACTCACACAGGTGACCCTGATCACGTGATTGAGACGCTGGCTTCTCGCGAGCAAACAGGGGAAGATGCTTCATTACAAAATAAGTTAAAAAAAAATACGTTTTTTATTCTTCAACAAGGCATGATTATCTACACTATCTGCCAACTGAGGTGTAAAATTATGTATAATAGGGATACAGTATAGATTTATTTGAATTGTACCAGATATAGACAAAGTATGGACCACGGGCCACACACATCTCCGTCCTTTAATGCAGCCGACATACTCTTACCCTTCTGTTTTAAGCTTTTGTGTATACTATCTTTAAATAGCATACTATACAAGTACACAATACAGCTAAGGCATTCCATGTAGCTGCTATAAGCAGCTAACATAATGCAATGTAGTCGTAAATGCTCTTATCTTTCCCTCATCCCAAAACATACATCTGTATTGTAGCATTTGACCATGATCTTACCTTTCAACTTGCAGAATTTTTCCAAGACTTGGTAACTAATGCACTCTGTATAAAACAAGCAGAGTATTTTTGGGTTGGAGGTTATGAATGTCTGACATTTAGCATTGACACAAAGTTTCACAATGATAAATGAGGAAACAATGTAAGATGAACAGGATGTGAAAGATAATACCTTTATTTGTCTGTTAATACATCAAAAACAAAGACTACAGCTGTATGCTTGCTCGTGACTTGTGACTGTGTGCGAAGATCAAAGACTTTCAAGTGTCGACACTGCGCTTTGTCATGTCAGTGGTAACACAGACGGTGGCAGACGGAGTGTCCACTTAACAGTCGGAATTCAGTGCAAAGTGTGCAAAGTTAATTATCAATTTGATTCACTAAATGAGAAAAGGAGCCGTTGTTGCAACAGCTCCCAAAAAAAAAAAAAATTAAGGCACATTGGGACATGTTACTAATGTCACTGATTTTTTGCATGTGAAACTGTCAACAACTTGTCCTGTAAGACTAATGGAGCCCTAAAAAAAGGGAGGGGGATTCTCATGATGAAGATTCGCTGTGGCTGCGCAAGTCAATAAATTAGGTTCAGTCCTTCTGTCACTTTCACTCATAATAACAATTGCACTTGAGGTTGCATGATTTTTGATTGCTCCTCCAGGGGAAGAACAACGACACGCGTCAATGGCCTCCCTCAATCCTGCAGGTCCCTCTCCAGATACTTCCTCATCCGCAGGCAACGAGGACAACAGGTGCCCGGCACCATGCAGGTCCGATGAAACACCGCCTTGCACTCCTTGCACCTGTGCCACACACCGCGTAAAATGGGAAAGTTATTCTCGACATTGAAATGTCTTCTTTGTTTTTTTCCACGCTGCTTCAACACTTTTGTGACACTGCCATAGAATGAAGTGACATTACCTGGCGGTGCTGTCGAGCTGGAAGGGGAAAATGATGTCGTCACTGTGGCACATCTGGCAGATGAAGCCCCGCTGTGTGCACAGGTTGCAGCTGAAAACGTGGCTGCTGGCGAAATGGCACAGTGACGCCAAAAAGGGGGTGTACTGGTTTTCGGCAATCTTGAGGAGAAGACGGCGACATTTAGTATGGGCACACTATTAACCCTTTCAGGGACAGCGGTTACGACAGTGGACAACTTATCATGTTAGGTGGTTCAAGCTTAAGTCAAGCCTCATGAATATCAAATCAAAATTAAGTCGAGCATACCTCCCGCAGGTCCTTCACGCTGTACAGGCCGCTGGACTCCAGCAAGTAGGTTCGCTGCTCCATCCTAGTGGGAGCATGGAAAAAAAAAAAAGACACTTCCTGGCAGTGAATTGCGAGACATCTCAACACACACACATTCGGCTCAGTACGCACCTGGCTTGGAGCATCTTGCGGGGTCCGCTGCGGCAAGTGAGCAGGTACTCGCCCAGTATCCGCAGCCTGCGCCGCAGGCTGTGCACAAGAGCCATTGTGTCGGAGTGTGTCGGCAAGTCGGGATTGAGCTGGTCCAGGTTGAGCAGAGGCTCCTGCTCCACCTGAGTCAAGATCCACAAGGCCTTCCTGGACACCTGGACACGCACACAGACATGCGTCAACACATGGAAACGGATAAAGACAGATAGTCCGTGGCGAGGCGCGCGCCCACCTCGCGTTTATTGAGGTCCCAGTTGTGCAGCATGCGCGAAGGAATGACGGTGGTGTCGCCGTGGTGACAGGAGTCGCAGTAGTACTGGCCAGAGAACTCGCACAGACGGGCTCGTCCCAACGAAGGGCCGATCTGCTGGGAGCAGCCTGGACATGCAACTCAATGTAAGTCCAGAGTTTGAGATAAATGTATTTAAAACGTAAGACGGTCGAAAAAGGAAAGTACCGGTAGTCATTGGGGAAGTGGCAACAGATGACAATGTCATGTCGGGTAAATAAATAAAATAATTAACAACAATGAGTATATTGACGAGAAAGAGATCTAATTGGCTACAGATCCAACAAGATGGCACCAAAACCCTATTTTTCGACAGCCTAATAATAGAAGGTCCTCCCCTCACTTCAGCAAGGTTCATTGACATGGATGTTCCACAAGATGGCGCCAACGCACTACATTTTTTACAGATGGGTCTTTGGCACGTCTTTGGGCATTTCAGCAACAATACAAACACAAGGAATAGTTTTTCATGAATATCGGAGGATAGGTCCTCAAATAATTAAACTACTGTGCAGCGAATCGCAAAGAGGCAATGGTACACTGTGCCCCCTTGAAAACTTTTGTAGGAGTACATTACCTGCACATTTGAAGCTCTGCGTGTCCAGTCCCTTCTGCGAGGGCACAGTGCACAAATGTACCAGGAGCGGTCCGTCTTCTTTGAGTCTGTGCTGAACCAGTCTGTGCAGGTTTCCGCCGCCACCCCGGCCAACAGCGGCCGCCTCCTCCCCACTTTCCAAGTACGAGTCCAGAGCCCCACGGATCAGGGCCCTCCAGGAGTGAGCCTCCTCCGCACATTCCGCCCGCAGTCGGAGCGTCTCGCTGAGCGTCAGGAGTTTAAAAAAGTCAGGTCCGCCCAGCGCGACGTCGGGCACCACGTCCCGTACTTCCTGGATGGGGAACGTCATCCGCAGCAACTTCTTTCCTTCTTGCACCCGGAAGCCTTTCAAGGCCTCCAGGGAGAGCGAGAAGACGAGAGGCATCCACAAGCGAACGTCAGCGTCCAAACAACAATAGAGCACCGCTTCCTTGATGGAGTCCCTTTCCAAATCCGCTGTGCGAGTCCAGTTGAATTCCTGAAGCGGAGAAGGCGAGCAGCATCGCTCGGGGCTGCAAGAGGCGGAGCACGGGAAGAAGACGCTGCTGTCATCCGCGCAGTTCTCACTGGGTAGCTCCAGAATCTCCCACTGCTCATCCACGCAGGATACGGGCCTGCACTTGTTGACCGCCTCCACAATGCGGTCCAGCCAGTCCTCCGCCTCGTCCTGGTTGGCGGCGCGCAGGTGGAGACGCTTACCGGGGAAGGCCAGCTCGAAGCGGCCATCGGACGAGGCCAGGCGGGCGTCCTCGCACCGCAGCAGGGAGCAGTTGTCGCAGCAGCTGCGCTCCTCAGCGTTGAGGTAGAGGCGGAACTCGAAAGGAGACAGCTCGCAGTAGTGGTCCCGCCACATTCCCATGGCGCCGCGGCGCTCCAGGTGGCCGAGCTTCAGCAAGCCTCGG
Organism: Hippocampus comes; assembly: GCF_001891065.2. Taxonomy (NCBI): domain Eukaryota; kingdom Metazoa; phylum Chordata; class Actinopteri; order Syngnathiformes; family Syngnathidae; genus Hippocampus; species Hippocampus comes. Next base: position 347,110 of record NW_017804812.1, read on the forward strand.
AAGGGGTTGGAGAGGCCTAGACGAGGCGGAGGCAGACGAGACGGATGTCACAACAAAGACTGCACCGCAGCTGTATTCTTTTAGACTAGATAAACTTTATTGTCCCACAATAGGAACATTTTTGGAAAAAAGGGGGCGTGGCCTAGTGATTGACATCAGGATCAAGTCTCATTTGCTAGAGGGCAAGCACCTGCCCTTGTGTCATGTGAGATCACTGCAAATCAGTAAATGAGTTACCTATTTGACGGCGATGCACAACACTAGGTGGCGACTGCGAGTCTGCAGGAGGAGGAGGAGGAGGAGCTGGAGCAAGAGGGGGAGGAGGTGACCGTGGCAACTCAAGGTCTGATTCCTCGTCCACACGAGGCTTGTAGATGTCTTCGTCAGAAATCCAGGCGCGAGAACGCTAAAATGCCAGAGGCAATAAGCTAAGTCATCAAGCACTAGTTCATATTTTTGACGCACTTGGGTCTCATGATGACTTGGGTTTCAAACCCTTTCCAATTTCAAACAGGGACTGTCATGACTTGATTTAGAGTGCTGGCAAGTCTCAAGCTATTGGCGAAGAATAGCGGCTGATTACATGCACAATGACAAGAGGAGAGAGATTTTCGAAAAAAAAAAAGGTTTTGCACCTTGTTTTGCATTCTGACAAAAGCCACAAAATTTTGAGTTGCTCGCTCACCATGAGGGAATCTGATGGCAGCTCCCTGTTCGGGACGCTCTCGGCTCCTTTCTCTCCGAGGTCCAGCTCGGCCTTCTCCAGGTCTGTCAAAATGGCAGGCTGCGCACGGTCAACATGATTCCGGGGGGGCGAAGGCAGCTCGGCGAGCGGCGGAGGTGGTGGTGGCGCTGTGTCCGAGATAGCACAACTGGGCGGCTGGTCGCTGTCGGAGAAGTGATCGGCGCCAGAGCTGGAGACAAAGGAGTCCTCGCGCATGGAATCCTGACTGGAATTTCCGTTGTCCTGGAGCTCGGGAGGTGACCTGAAGAAACATTTTTTCAGCTTCTGTATTTCAAAGGCCATTCACGCTGATGTGCACTGGTTCCACGAACAACATGGCTTCAAACAGAGAAGAGCTAGCTTCCAAAAGCACAGTGTTGCCAACTGAGCAATTAGGTCACTCAACTCGAGTTGTGTGGCCTTTAGCAGAATTCCAGTGTGCCCCCAAAGATAGGCCAAACGGCAATGTGGGCAAAAAAAAAAAAAAAACCACAATGAAACATGAGCTAAAAGAAAAAGTTCATGGCATGCTTACGCTTTCTGGGGCGCCTTGGTGCTGCCGCTGATGTCGCAAGAGGACCACTGCTCCCCCGCGGGGCTGCGCAGGTCTTGCCCCTGTAGAAGGCTGTCTGAGCTCAAGCTGGAGGAGAGCTGGGAGGAGCCTGTGGTGTCGAGGCTCAGCGTGGACGAGTTGAGTCCTCTGGTGACCCCGCGGGACCCGCGGGAAGCCCTCAAGACCTGCGGCCCGGCGTCGGACGATCCCGACGACTGCGACACCGCATCCCACGCGTCTTTGCACGCGGGCCGTTCGACCGTTCCGTTGACGGGTGGGTCCGGAGAGTCGGCCGGGCACGGGGCGCAGAGTCCGGCGAGGCTGAGCGGCGTGGTGGTCCACTGATTGAGGACGGCCGACTTGTACGAGAGGTTGAAGGTGAGCGAGGCCAGACCCTGCAGGTAGCTGAGCAGCACCTCGCGCTCCTCGCCGTTGAGGAGCAGGGCGCCGGGCTGGTAGTGCGCGCGCAACTTCGAGCTCTCCCTGAACAGCGACACCAGGTAGCACTCCAGGAGGCCATGGTTGAGGGCCAGACGCAGCCACGCGCGGCACCGTCCCACGTCCGTGCCCACAAAGTTGATTTTCTCCAGCTCGATGATCACATCGCTGCAAATTGAACAGAGCGCACAAACACTTCTTTGAATGATTATTTACAAAAAAAAAAAAAAAAAGCTACAGTCACAGCACAAAGATTCTGGTGGTGGGACTCACCGATGGGTGACGGTCTTAAGAAGGCTCCAGAAGAAAGGCTGCGGGAGGGGTCCGCGACCATCTTTCCGGCCACGGCCGCCGGCCTCCCAGCGGATGTACTTGCTCTTGATGCCGTGGACGAAGATGGCCTCCAGGGCGGAGCACAGCAGGTTGGCGTCGCCGTCCTCGCTGGTGACCACCGCGTCCGACGTCACGTAGCGCCTCTGCAGGGCCTTGAGCGACTGCGCCAGCTTCTCTTTAATCTGTGTGACGGGAAGGAACGTGACAAGCACTTCCTCCTTTTATTTTTTTTTTTTATTTTATTTTTTTTTTAACGGAAAAGATGCTCGCGGAGATGGCATGTGCAGCCCAAAACTGCTCGCTCAAGACCACTCAAGATGTGCTTGGAGTGGGGTCAATGGCCCCGTGCTGACAAGGCAACATTGTGGCGAGAGTCACATGATGCCAAGATCGTGAACGCATGATCAATGACTGAAGACTCTGCAGCTCTCTCAAGCTATTTGAGCTGGGTGATAAAGCCTCGCTTATAGAAAATACAGACAACCATGAATGAATTTTTGTTTTTTTCGCCTTCCGGGATTTGCTTTAGTTCTGCTGATACACAAACAAGCTTTGAAATAGTTTTCCCCCCCAGCATTAACTTTCACACAAACAACTGAAATTAAAAGCTCTTCGGTGATTGTTACGGATCATCACATGAGCCTGACATCCGTGTAAAAAAAGTCATCATGTCATAAAACGAATAAAGTCCCAAGTTTTTTCGAGAAATTTTCTCACATAATGCAGTCCTTTTTATTTTATGGCAAAAAAGTCATATTTTCTAGAATAAAAAGCAGAATATAAAGTTGTGTTTTTGAATTTCTCTTCCCTTGTTAAACCTTTCACTTTCGTAGTGAAATAGGATGTTGCCTTGGACAATTTTAATTTTGTAAAAATGCGACTTCTCACCCTCGAAAAACAATATAAGAGCTGATTATTTATTCCCTTGAAAACATTTTTTTAATCATATTTTTTTAAACATGATGACGTTGCCCTCCAAAGTAGGAAACTTTTTAAGCCCGATGGGCACCTCTGGACCAAAACAAATAGAAAGACATTCGTTCCAATAACAACATCTCCTCCTCCTCCTTTAATCATGGGTCTATTCCTGCTTCTTTAAACACCGATTATCTGTTAATCTAATCCCAATGACACTAAAAATAAAACAGACAGGAAGACAAGAGAGCCAGTAACCTTTTTTTTTTCTCTCGGCCGGAGATGAATGTGGCGGTCAAAATTGACATCAAGACTTACCTGTTTGACATGTTCACCCTGCTGCGTCGTGTCTGGCGTGTGTGTGGCTAACATGGCACCTCCTCCGAGCTTCTATACCCACATGGCATGCTGCAAAGGAACAACATACAACGCAGAGAGAGAGGTAGAGATGACACTGCAGACAGTTTTTAGTGATGGAAAAACACAAGCATGACATGTGATTGACCAAGTTTGGTTTCTCCTTCCTCACTCGTGTCATGCCAGTGAGCCACTCGTACCTTTTCCATCCTGAATCTGTTTTGGGAAGTGGTTTTAAACCCTCTGAGTTCATTCTTAAAAATAAATCAATAAATTCCAACTTAAAATTCCTGCTGAGAAACAGATGACAGGAGTGGAACCATTTTCACATTGCATTCCGGATGACAAGAAATTAGCCTGGTGCAATCAATCACATTGAACACGGTGACCATAAATCAAATCTTGATCTGAAATACGTACATCCAAACAGGCAAATATTTCACCACTGTCTCCTTGCCGAAAATGTGCACGCTACAATAGAAAAAGCATAACAAATTCACTGCAACATAATGAATTCAACTATGAACTATTTATTTAATTTCCAAATCAGTCAAATGCCTTGCAACAAAAACGAGGGTTTGAAATGTGCCTATCATGTGACCGACACTCTGATGAGCGCCCCGAGGAAGCAGACGAGTCCAAATCACAATTTGAAATGATCCAATCTAGATAAGACCACTCAAAAGCAGAATGATTTGACCGTTTAGAAAAAGTTTCAACAACCAAACGAACTCGTTTATCTTAAGCATCATCTACTGCCCGTCGCTTTTGATTCTCGTGTTAGCCGCTGGCGACACACATGGAGATTAATAACCACACCCAACATGCACGCACAGATATACACATCTACACACACACACACACACTTCAAATTCTCATAAAAGTTAAGAATTGAGACTTTAAAACCAGATAAGCAGCAACATGTCGTAGCTAGCTTAATCGCGTCCTCACCGAGATGCAGACTTGACTTTCCATTTAGGTCCAAAACCAAAAAGTGTAAATCAGGAAGGGGGCCGCTGGGTTAAGTGTAGTCCGTACATATTTCTATCATCACGCCACTCTCTAAAACTTTTTGTAATAGGAACAAAAAGAACACCGACAGTCAAGGTTTGTTTACTCCAGACTGGAACGAAGTGTACGGGGGAGCGGAGAGGTGCACCATGGGAAAAAGAGTCTATGGTGCATTCACTACAATTGGGTGTTTTAAAATTACGATACAGGATCTCCATATAGGAAACTTCCCGTTTTACAAATCATGTATATTGTCTGCATCGCGAGCGACTGAATTGTCTCAGCCAAAAATGTGAAGATATGCCAAATGTGGAAAAAGTCTACCTGTTCAGCACACTTGCATGTATCATATCACTCATTTTTATTTCCTCATCTTGACTAAAGTTAAATCATACACGGACAGAATCATGTTCACTTATCCAACTAAAATATCCAACCAACAAATATTGTTTCGTGTCTTATTTTTTCTGTGAAGGGAAGCATTACGAGTGTCGGCAAAGGCAGCACGGTTTCAAAGCAGCTCTCGCGATGCCGTTCAGCGAGACTGAAATATATTTCAGTAGCCACACCCACCCCAAAAGATACACTATAAATGTCCATATTAATACCTTTCTGTACGTTATTGTATATTTACATTCAATTTACATTTTATTTTATTTATTGCTAATATATTTTAATCACTATTAAACACATTATATAAAGTATTGAAACAAAATGTAAATTAATAGGTGGATTTTGAATGTGTCCGCAAAAAATGAATGTAAAAAAAAAAAAGGAAAGAAAAACAAATGACAATATAAGAACAATCATTAAAAACAGGATTGTCTCATAAATGCTATGTTTAATGAATAACAGCATTTAAATTGACACACAGACACCCACATGACATTAATAATAATAAAGTTAATCATTTTTATTAAAAACAAAACAATGGGAAAACATCACCCAGCAAAAATCAGCAACATGTGCGACTATTGTTCGATGCCACATGACAATGTGCGTTAAAAAAAAAAAAGCTTGAACTCAGGTTTGTATGCCTACTCGAGACAACATGGACAGCACCATACAAAAATCACCGCGACGTCACTCCCATGGGGCCTCGGCGCAGTCGTCTGCGCTGGCGTACACCGCCAGTTCCTCGTACAAGTCGCCTTCTCCGTACGCCTCGATGGTCAGGCCCTGCGCACGAACACACGGGCACCGCATTACTTTGTAACGTGTGTACCTAATGCTGTGGCCTAACTCACCTCATAGATGTGTTCGATTTCCGGCTCGTCGTAGATGCGCTCTCTGCCTTTCAACTAGTCACAAAAAAGGAATGAAAAGAGAATGGCAAATCAAAATGGCTACTGCGCGTTCTCAGCTGCAGTTTGGCTGACAAGACCCAAATATTCTACATTGTACAGTGAGGCAATGAGCTAACATTAACGAGCGACCTTCGGTCATTGTTTTCGGTCTTCTCACCATTATGCGATTGCGCTGAAGCAAAAGCAACACAATAACCCCCAGCATCAGGCCTTGCAGGACCATAAGTGCATCCTTCATGTTGCTTCGGTGCACTGCCTCTGCTCGGTTGACGGGCCCTGTCAGGGGGAAAATTACAAGTTGACATGTTTGATGAACAAACTACCCAAAAAAACGAGCACACGCTTTGGGGGCAAATGGGGTAGCATCACCCTTTTGTTGTGAAGAAAAACATCAGCTCAATGAAGAGAACGTGTCTGGAGGAACCTGTGGCGAGTATAGGCTCTGTCCTACACAAGATAGCATTATCCCTTGTTTATAGATTTACAAACCTAGCCTGTAGTTCGGACATGGCAGATTGCTGTCACATGTGAGGACAGTTGTTCTTCCACTTGATGTAATAGTTCATATGACAAGTAGAAAATCTTTTTTTCACCCCCACCCCCCAAAAAAATCATTAAAAATCCATTGTTTGGAGTTGCTACCTACTGGCAACTTGCAGCTGAGTGCCGGTCCCCCACGTCTCATTGATCCGGCAGAAGTAGACGCCGCTGTCCTCGGGGCTCAAATCGTGCAGGATGAGGAAGGCGTTGAGCGTGAGGTCTTTGTGGCGAGTCACAGCGCCTTCCAGCAGGCGCCACTCAGCGACGTCTTGGTCATAGCGGGCGGCCTTGTACCAGCGCGCCTCGGCCGGCAGGTGCTGCTGGGAGGAGGCGCAGTAGATGGTGACGAACCGGCTGGGCCTGACCCCATAAAAGCGCGGCTTCTGGGTGATGGAGAGCTCGCGGCTCGCAGCGGCTGAGTGGACCAAAGTCAAATCATTATTGCTGCATACAATTCATAATAATGTACGCAACCTATCTATCCATCTATACACATGCTGTAAAAATACATAAATGAAATTAACAAGAGGTATAATAAGAATACTACTCAGACTAACTTCCTCTTTTCCTCCAGATGTCCAGGAAGTGAAGCGAGTCCGCAAAATAACGCATCAAAACAAAAATGAGACTTATTTTACCTGACATGTGGAGTAGAGTTAGAGCGCACAATCCACCGAGCAACCAGCACATGATGGGCATGCAAAGACACAAACACAAACAGAAGAATTAATCGAACTGCTGGAATCCGTGCTTGAAGCAGTGACAGTGTGCAGTCATGAGAAGAGTAGTCTCAATTTCACTTGTCAGGATGCAAACAAGAGGGCGGAGCCATGACAGAAGGACAAGAAAATATAAATCACAGAGTTAAACGGAAACTTGTGTAGATTACTGTCTCATGGAGGGTACGGCCAGTCAACGCAAGGGTCATGCTACCCTGTCGACCCCATAGCACAGATGTATAAAGAATATGGGAGGTCGCGATGACACGGGTTGTACTTGCCAGAAATTCCTGCAGCTCATTTTTCTTTTTTTAGGCTTGGATGTTTTTCTTCAGAAGAAAATATGTCTCACCACCCTATAGCCCACAGCCAGACATACAGTACATTATTTAAAAAAAAAAACTGAGGTTGCTGTTACATAAAGGACAAGAGCCAGTAAATGCCACAGGTTCCTTTCGATCTTTTTACTTTTTGGGGCTGGCATGTTTTTCTTGGTAAGAAAATACATCTCGCCACTCTACAGCCTCCACACTGTCAGTACTTGCCAGAAATCGAAATTGCTTCTTTGGGCTGGGTTCTTTTTATTTGCATGACAATGTGCCTTGTGTTTTGCGGCCCTACATCGGACTTACAAATCTGTCACGTGTAAGACAGAGCATGGGGGAAAAAAAAAATCTAAATTCATGTTCAGCAGCAGTTTGGGGAAGTTTTTCTCCCGTTGCTATATATGTGGCATGTTTTGAATTCTAGAGCTTGATGATATTTTGTGTTGCAATTTGACAAGGCGGCCACTAGATGACGTCTTTTAAGACAAAGACTTTCCCATTTACTTCAGAATTCACAGTAACGAATATACACGATACAGACGATATAACACAATATAACACAAACACACACGCCCGGGCATGCATCTCCACTGCATCCCAAATGTAAACAAAATGTGAGTCAGGATTAAAAGAAGGTGGTCAAAGTTCCCGACGGTAAATAACACAATGCATCATTTCTTCCCTCTGAATAGGACACGCAACAAGTTTCGATCAACACGTCGGTGTACGTGTACCTGATATTCAAAGTAAGACCTTTTCAATTAAGACAGAAAGTGAAACAACCTTTTAAAAGAGTCACAGCAGCATCAACGTAAGGGTCAAACAAACGACTCGAAGAGTCGACCTATTAATAATAATCTTCATATCATATGGACATGTAAACATGAGTGCTGCCCTTTCAAGGCCTCCTGGCACGACAACGGGAAGAGGACAAAAACATCTATCTATCATGCGCGCTGATGGATGAAGTTCTCTTTTAGACGCTCATCATCCCCAGCGGCTGCAACTGGACCTGGTCGGCCCAAAAATAAACATAGTGCAAGATTCAAGCGGCTCTCGCGACGCGTTAGCCACCCGCTAACGAGCCACAAACCGGCGTTCATGTTCAACCACGATCGGGTTTGAATAAAAGTACAGTCTTCAAAAAAGGGGTATCGAAGGAGAACGCTACCCGTGAGTAAGGCTTGGCGTGGTCACTTGGGGAGTTGTTTCTGTTGCTACGTGAGGCTAGAGGGCGGCCATTTTGTAGGCCGGTGGCAAACATGGCGAATTCGTTGCCTCTTTTTTACCATCGAGTGAGACAATCTTTGGCCGAGGGATGTTCAGAGGATCATCAGCCTTTCACCAGTCATGCTTGGCAACCGCAACCACCCAGAGACATAACTCGGACTCCACACCGAATAATTTAGACCTGAAAAAGCTTTTTGGGATCAAAAGTGGAACATGATCAGATTGACCTTGATAACTGACAATCTACACAAACATTTAGGTTCATAACAGAATCGCGACGATGGAACAGAAGTGTTCAGGATAACGCTTAATTCTTCAGCGCTGTTATGTTAATCGCAACCGCACTGTAAGGCAAATATTTTATACATCACGCCATGTGACGTGGTGGTTCTGAGAAAGCGAAGGCACCGTAACAGCCCAATTCGAGTTCTGTGTAAAAGGCAAAGTGGGCGAATGCCTAATTGGCTTTTGTGGCAATTTTGTGGGATCTCGGTTTGAAACTTGCAATTCAGAGACTCCCAAAAGTCCTCTTATGAGCGCTCTGGAGAACTCGATCGCTGCTCGCCAGCCTTCTTCTATTCATAGGGGAGGAATTAGCTCCTTTTGATCATCGTAACAATGTCCACAAAATGCAGTTGGAACAAGTGCAACTTGAGATCCTACAAGGTAAAGTTCGTATTGGGGAAAAAAAGGTTTTGGTTATACAAGCGACTCTCTGACATGTTCTTCAAGGCTGCCGAGGACTCGGTCTGGCTCAGGGGCAGAATGCAGCACCACCTCATTCGTAATTTCCAAAGGTATTGATTTGGCACTCGATCCGGAAGCGCCAGGACCAGGTCGGGGTCCCGGCTCCGCCGCAGACACAGACCCCTTCTCCTCAGCAAGCTCCACGTAGCCAGCATATAGAGCTCCCATTTTGCGCGCAATCAATCCCTCTTTTTCCGGCGGGTCTTGGTCTTGGGCGGCCCCTCTCATGGAGCGACGCAGGAAGGCGGCGTGACGGAGGCCCCGTCGCAGCAGGTGGCTCCGGTAGGCCCGCTGGATGACGGTGGCAGCCCACGCTTCCTCCTTGTGGCGTACGGTGGTGGTGATGGGCGCGAAGGAGTCCGAGGTGGGGTTGCTTTGGAGGAACTTGGTCTTGATGCTCTCCCGCATGGCCGCCATTTCCAGCGTGTCTCCCAGGACCATCTGCGTGACGGCCATCAAAACGTCCAGGCAGTGGATGCGGTCGCCGATGACCAGCGGGAGGTCCATCTGGATCAGACGAAGGCGGTTGGGCTTGGCGACCCTCAGCGGCTCTTGCAGCGCGTCGCAAAAGTCCGGGAGCCGGACGTACTCGATGAACATGGTTCCGGCCGTGTCGAATTTCTCCCAGGTCTTGTTGAACATCTCAAAGTCCTCCTCACACAGCGCGTCGCTGCTCTCCTCCTGCGCGACGTTGAAGTTCTCCAGGATGATGGCGATGTACATGTTGACCACCACCAGGAAGGAGATGATGATGTAGCTGCTGAAGAAAATCATGCCCATGCCCGGGCTGCCGCAGTTGCCCCTCACGTCCGTGCCGGGGTTCTCAAAGTCGGGATCGCAGTCGGGCGGCTCCCTGTTGAGCATCGGCAGCAGGAGCCCGTCCCAGCCGGCTGAGGTGGTGATCTGGAAGAGGCAGATGATGCTCCCGCCGAACGTCTCAAAGTTGAAGATGTCGTCGACGCCCGCCTCCTTCTTGACGTAGGCGAAGTTGGACATGCCGAAGATGGAGAAGATGAACATGATGAGGAAGAGCAGCAGGCCGATGTTGAAGAGGGCGGGGAGCGACATCATCAGAGCGAAGAGGAGCGTCCGGATGCCTTTGGCTCCTTTGATGAGTCGCAAGATGCGACCGATCCTGGCCAGACGGATCACGCGAAAGAGGGTCGGTGACACAAAGTACTTCTCGATCATATCTGACAGCATCGTGCCTGTAAGAAAAGAACTTCGGTGAATGACCAGAGCATGATATCGGTATTTCCTCCTGTCCAAAAGTGAGGCTATCCCGTCGCAAATGATAATACAATATGACATGATGTTATTTTGTCAGGTATGGAAGACAACAATTCTTTGTCGCGCTCACTCACCCGCGATGGAGAGGATGACGACGATAAAGTCGAATATATTCCAGCCGTTGGTGAAGAAGTACTGTCGCAGAGCAAAGAGCTTCAGCACGCACTCGCCGGTGAAGACGGCAATGAAGGCTAGATTGACTTTAAAGAGGAAGTCCTCCTTCTCCGCGCTTTGGTTGTCCGTCTCCACCATCATGGTCACCATGTTGAGGCAGATGAGCACCATGATGAAGATGTCAAAGAACTGCTGACTGATGAGGTCGAACACCAGGCCCTGAAGGACGTTCTGCCAAGGTCGGGATGAAAACACAAATCCAAAAGGGTCAATTTCAGGGCACCTGATGATGTCGGTAACATGATAAGTTGTCCACTGTAGTGACCGCTGTCCCTCAAACGGTTAAGTAACTTTTCCCGCTATGTCACATTTAAAGTCACATACGGTGGGACGGGGAATCGGCTTCTGCGGCTTCTTGGAACCGAGTTTCTTCATGGCTTCGTAGTACTTTTTCTGCTCTTCCGTCATGAAGATGTCTTTATCTCCCAAGTGCAGCAGCAAAAGCAGCAAAGGTCACCATTATCATTACTATCCGCCGCATTTCAAGAGAGAAACGTCATGCACAAACACTCATCTTTTTCTTTTGCTGGTTGAAGTTGTCGATGATGACGCCGATGAAGAGGTTGAGCGTGAAGAAGGAGCCGAAGATGATGAAGATGACAAAGTAGACGTACATGTATAGGTTGATCTCGTACGACGGCTGCTCCTCCACCTGAAGAAAAGAAAGAATATGGACATATGGTGACATTTTGCGATTTGTGTCTCCCCGATGAAGCGCGAGTGCTCACTATACTTACCTCCCTGGAGTCAACAGCAGCATACATGATGTCCATCCAGCCTTTAAAAGTTGCCTGCAAACATATAAGAACATGTTTAATTGATTGATTTATTTTTTTCTTAAACGCAGAAAATTCAAAGACGGGCGCCACGTACCACTTGCAGCAGCGACAAGTAGCCCTTCCCAACATTGTCGTAGTTGACTTTGATGTTGACCCAGCGGGCCTCCCCCGTGGCCTCTTGCAGGGCCAGGCACTCGCTGCGATTGTTGATTTCGGTGACGTCGAAGCGCTCCTGCGAGGTGGTGTTGACGCAGCGGTAGAACTTGCCGGCGAACATGGTGACGCCCATGATGCTGAAGATGAGCCAGAAGATGAGGCACACCAACAGTACGTTGAAGATGGACGGGATGGCGCCCACCAACGCGTTCACCACCACCTGGTGAGGTCAAAAGCGAGGTCGGTGTGGGCATGAGAACCTGATGGCACGGCGACGTCCGATGATTGACATCGCGACACTTACCGTGCTACGCTCCCACGCGGTGTAAAACATGCAAGCTAGAAGAAACGTCACACGCGCCAAAGCAGCCATCAGACACACAGTTGAAGCGCACTGCGTCATACTGACAGATGATGTTATGGTTAGCCACTTAGCATTCAGGTTAGCCCCTTAACATTACGGTTAGCCACTTAGCATTCTGGTTAGCCACTTAGCTTACTGTTGTAATTTGTAAGACCACAAGTGTCATAATACCCAGTACAAATTTGTTGCACATTTTGAACCTTTCCAAGGTCATCACACAGACCACTTCAGACAACCGGGCGTGGCAATCACAAGCATGGCTCCCTTCGCACCACTTACCCGCATGCCTTCAAATCTGGAGAGGGCGCGGAGAGGCCTCAGCGCTCTCAGCGTTCGCAGGGATTTGATAGGTCCCAACTCGGAGAAACCCAACCAGTGGGCCACCAGACTAATCAGAGAAACCTGCAGCGAAAGGAGACTGTTTGTGACCCGCCAGGCCATCGCCGGAACTTCACAGCGCTTACATCGACGATGAAAAAGTCCAGCCAGCACCAGGCGTTGGTGAAGTAGGTCTTGAAGCCGTATGCCGTCCATTTCAGGAGCATCTCCACGACAAAGACGAAGGTGAAAACTTTATCGGCATACTCCAGGATAATTTTGATGATTCGCCGTCGCTCAAGGTAAATGTCTTCAAAAGCCTGCCGAAGGATTGGACGACATGGATACGTCCCGACATGTCCTGTTTGGATGCGTTCCGGACACTTACCAGTGCGCCGCTGCTCAGCAAGATCATGAAGATGATGAAGGACTCGAACCAATCGTGCTCCACGATGGCGAAGCAGGTCTTGCGTAGCTTCCACCATCGCTTGCCCCCGATTGTGTCGACGTCCACGGTGAGGCAAGGCCAGCGCCGCACGCAATCTGATGGGCGAGGAAATCACCACGTTACTTCCGTAATGGTCAATCCCCGTTTATCGTGGGTGATATGTTCCAGACTGGTTGTTCTCAAACGTACTGTCAGTGAAGCAGGCTTCCGGGTCCACCGGCTCCGGCTCCTCCTCTTCCTCTTCCTCCGGTTCAGGATCGGGCGGCTGATAGTCCGCCGTGCTGCACAGCGACACGTCGCTGTCCTCGGTTGCCACGCCCATCAGCTGCTCGGAGCACAGCAGAGACACGCTGCGTAAGCAACACGAGGCACAACATTGTTTTTTTTTTTTTTGAAGAAGAAGAAAAGTACTCACTTTGACTTCTTTTATAAGACCGAGATCGTCTTCGAGGCTTTCCTGAAGAATAATACATTTTTTAAAAGTTTAAAAAGTTTAGAGCAGCACAGTAAAGTAGCAGTTAGCAGCCTCACAGTTCGTGATTATGTCATTCTTACCTCATCATGTAGGCTCTCTCCACAAGTGGAGGCATTGGAGTCGTAGTCGTCGTCGTCATCGTCCGGGTTTTCAAAGTCTGACTCTCCCTGAGCAATGGGGACGCTTCGAGCAAGCTCTCCATCCATAACAGCGCCAGGAGTCCGTCCTGGCGCCAAACAGTTTGCTATCCCGTCTACTTTTCGGACATCCCCACCGGTGTCCAAGTCGTTCATCTCCACGGCCTCGGTGTTGTCGTCCTCGGTCGCCTCGGGGTTTTTGTCCAGGATTCTGCGAGGAATCTCGGCGGCCGCCGCTTTGAGCCAGTCGATACCTCGCGTGATCCTCCCAACGGCGATCTGGAGGTTGTTCAGCTCCCCGTCGTCGTCCGCCGTCGACAGGTTGTCGCCGCTGAACGAGCTGAGCAACAGCGCCAGGAAGAGGTTCAGCACCTGAAGAGAAGAGGCCGCCCTTTCTCAGTCTTTTTTATTGTGACTGTATGGGAAATTGAGGTGTAACTCCAAATTTGTGCTTACAAATTACGCAAAAATAGAAACATTATTATAGACAATTGTATTTCTTTAACATAAAAAAAGAATGACGCCAGATTGAGTCTATCCATTCAAGCAGATTAGCTAATTGGGCTATCTGCTTCCCCGTTATGCTAGCCTTCATGCTAGCATGTATTAATTCTTGGATGAAGCAATACGATCGGCGCACGACCCTAAACGCTCATCAATTACAGTCGAATACGCCGTCTCCGATGACTCCCCCTTCACACATGCTCAGCAGCTGTTTGCGTTTGTTGGCGCGGTGGCGGCACGCCGACCTGAGATGGATCTGAACGCACACTCAAGGTCAAAACCGGCGTTTGCTGTCTCAAGTCGTTGGATTTAAATAGAAGCCTTCCATGTGAAGTGGATGAGTTTTGATTTTCTTTTTTTTTTTTTGTCGTCTGCATGTGTGGCGAGATCACATGAGCTACAGGCTCCCTGACATGGCGATTTGAGGTGGGTGTGATCATCTGGAGAATGTTGGCACTCGGTGGTCGGTGCTTTTCAGCTCTCCTGCTGATGAGCCATTTCCTTTTCGTTTCTATAAATAACCTACCAGGAAGTGGTCATGAGAGAGCGCGCGCGGAAATATTGCGCGTGAGTGCATGCCCGTTTTTCTTGAAGGGAAACAAGAAGAGAACATCAGTAATTCTGACGGTAGCAACACTTCAGGCTGGATGCCAGGGAAGCATTCATTGAAATTTGTTCCCTAACAAAATATTATAACCCTAATAATATAATAGGGGCTCTGATTAATCTATTCTATCGATTATTTTGAGATTGCTCAGGATGTTATTTTTTTTTAGTATAATTTGACAAACCAAACAACCAAAAAGGAAGCGTTTCTGAAGTTAACGCTCTGACTCACCACCAGATTCCCAATGACCATGACCATCATGAAGACGATGAGGCACATGCCCGCGCCGGACACCTCCATGCAGTCCCACATGGTCTCGATCCATTCACCGCACAGGATGCGAAAGACGATGAGGAAGGAGTGGAAAAAGTCGTTCATGTGCCACCGCGGCAGCTCGCACTCGTCGGAGATCTTGCAGACGCAGTCCTTGTAGTTCTTTCCAAAGAGCTGCATCCCCACCACGGCGAAGATAAAGACAATGATGGCCAGCACCAACGTCAGGTTGCCCAGGGCGCCCACCGAGTTCCCAATGATCTTGATCAGCATGTTGAGGGTGGGCCAGGACTTTGCCAGCTTGAAGACGCGAAGCTATCGGCACATCACAACCGGGAAAGACAAACAATGAGAAGAGAGCATTGTAGCGGAATGAGTGAGCGGCACTCACCAGACGGAAGGAGCGCAGGACCGAGAGCCCCTGGACATTTGCCAGGCCCAACTCCGCCAGGCTGAGGGTGACAATGATGCTGTCAAAAATGTTCCATCCCACTTGGAAGTAGTAGTACGGGTCCATGGCGATGAGCTTCAAGAACATCTCCGCGGTGAAGATTCCAGTGAAAACCTGAGAAAAGGTACAGAATCCATTACGATGCTACTGCAGGATTAGCATTAGCAAGTCTGGTATGTTTGGCTTGTGTGTACAATTTGTCAACATGTCACGCAATTGCCGTAATGTGATCATTCCTCCCCACTTATTCAGGATAACTGGCTTTCTTACATACTTTAAAATAAATAGAACAACTCGAAATTAGCCACCGAGTCGAACCACACTTGGTCATTAATTCAATCGCTTTTCATGATAAACGCCACTTTCCGCAATGCAAATGAACGGCAGCGAGTTGAGGAAATGCCAAGTAGCACGAGTGGGTTCCAAAATGTCCCCTCCTCACCAGGTTGCCCACGGAGAGCATCTCGTCAAACTCGTGAGTCATGGGGTAGTGTTCCATGGACATGAAGAGCGTGTTGAGCACGATGCAAATGGTGATGGCCAAGTCGAAGAAAGGGTCCATGACGATGACGTACAACCATTTTTTGAGAGCCAGCCACGGCTTGCAGCAGTTCCACTTCAGGAAAATGTTGGCAAACTTGTACCAGCCCGGCGGACACGGCCTTTGAGCGTCCTCCAACTCTGCGCAGATGGATGACATCTTTGACAAACGGTCTCCAAATCTACAACGTTCTTGTCTGTCGATGTCGAGCAAAATCAGCCGATTTTGAATCAGAGTGATAAGAGCACTAACGACAATGCGAAATAATATTAGAACACAGTAACAACTCGACTACTGCTAGCAAGATAAAATCTTACAGCAATGGCCAAGCTAATGCTCCAAAAGCCAATCCTGTGCACAGGAGGGGGCTCAGTTAATGTTTCCAAAGTTAATCTCAGGAATAGCGACGCTAATGCTACAAAAGCTAATCTAGTTTCTAAAATTGGTGTGGGCTGTATTCGCCAAGGTGACAACAACAGTGGGAAAGCATCCAGACTTAGGTCATGGGCAGTGACTTACTTCTCCAAAATTGAATGAGCCCGTCCTGGCAAAGGCCGAATGCTGACAGAGATCCTGACTAAAGTGTGCTAATGAAGCCATTAGCCTGGCTGAGTCACAACGTTACTCGGTCATTTTAGCTCTGCTTCAAACTTGACGCCACGTTTATTTCCTCGCACCCGCAAAGGGCTTAACGCCTTGGCCAACGGGAGCGTAACCGAGCAGTACCTTCCATGGCGCTCGTGGACCTCTGCCTCTGGCTGTGCTCATCCGTATGAAGCTCTTCTGGATCAAGCATCCCTGGAGACTTCTCCCGGAGCTCTTCGTCGTCATGACGCTGAAAACAAAACCACCCAAAAAAAAATGGAGCCTTACAGTTGACTTGGATGAATAGACTTGGAACAAGACAAACACCGACCACGACCATGGTAGGCGATCGAACAATGAGGGTTGGGACCATTTTCCCATTACAGTCATTGACAGCTGCGTCGTGCTCCAGGCTCAGCTCAGAAGCCGAGCGACGACTTGGCGACTTGCTACTCTTCAGAGATTCTCGACTTCCAGAATGCTGAGACTGCCGGGCACACGAGACATTTGATAAATGTTACTTGGGTGTAGAAGAAGAAATATTGACTTGTGCAAAGTATTGCTATAAAAGGCAGATTTCCGCAACAGACGGCTGAATGCTACAACAAGCGAGGATAAATGAGGAGTCAAGCTCAGCTAAGCTAGCGTTAGCTAAATGAAGCGAAACCCGCACCTGCTCTTGGCTCTTGAGCTGCTCGAGGATACGCTGGAACTCCTCCTCCTTCTCCTTGGCCTCGCGCAGCGTGGCCTGGTTCTGCTCGTCGTACGCCATGGCCACCACCGCCAGGATGAGGTTAATGAGGTAGAACGAGCCCAAGAAGATCACCACCACGAAGAAGAGCATGTACGTTTTGCCCGCCGCCCGCAGGATCTGCGTTTGGAACAAACGAAAAGCTACGACAAATAAGGAGGCGTTCCACATCCAGCCAGAAGGAGAAGAACCGCTTGCGGAATTCCAACCATCTGGAAGAGATTTTCCCAGTAGTCCTGAGTCATGAGTCTGAAAAGCGCCAGGAAGGCCCAGCCGAACGAGTCAAAGCTGGTGTAGCCGTAATCTGGGTTCCCGCCGGCCTTCATGCAAGTAAAGCCTTCGGGGCAGACTCTAGAGAGAAGTCATGGATGGGAAATGAGTGAAGACCGCGTCCCGGTGTGAGAAATGTGAAGAAATGACATCAGTACCCGGCATCAGAACTGTTCCCGCATACAAGAGGACCTTTGCTGCCTTCCAGAAAGTAGTAGTTTTCTGCACACAAACACCGCCAAACACTCAACAATTTGGCCAGGGTAGAAACAAATGAAGTACATGTTTTGGGAAATATTTTGGCTTTTTTCTTTTAGATTTATTTAAAAAAACGTATACATATTGACAGGTTGAGAAACAACTGAATTAACCTATTCGAGGATTGTTATACTGAATAATAAAATTTAAAAGTCTTCACAAACAAAATAAAAAAAATAAGTGCAATACCTTTTTGGGAGAATTTTTAAAATTTAAAAAGTACTTTTGGCAGATAAAATTTTACATATGGCGCACAACCAAAAAAAACTTTCCTCATTATTCAACTGAAACCCAACATAATTTGGAAAAACAAAATAATAATGTGACATGCGGAAAATTAAGTAAAATATCACCTTTTGTAGCCTGATTTCAGGGAATTTTGAGATTTAATTTTTATGTGTCTTTTTTTCCATGAAAAATCATTTGACAGACAATTCCGTAAAAATGTCAATATCTTTAGCCCTATTTTATTAACTTGAAATTCCTCATTCGGAGTCCTTATTCATTTTGGGGACTTTTCATATTCATTTTATTAACGTTTATCAAACACGCACACATCGTGCTCTTCCTCTGCAATGAATATCAGTGATGTCATCATCTGTTTTTGATGGTTTGACCACTCGAGAAGCACTTGGGATGCAACATACCCGAGTTCTCGATGTACTCCACGAAATCGAAGGTGCTGTTGGAATAATCGCTACTGTTGATGCCGATGGTCTCGTTATAAAGCACCAGCGGGTTGGTGACGTTGAACCACTCGCCGGTGTCATTGCCGCTGATGGGCCAGCGCACGCACTTGTGCCGCAAGTTGCCCATGAATAGCTGCAGGCCGACCAGGGCGAAAACGGCCAGAGCGAAGACCGTCAGGACCATCACGTCCACCATTTTCTTCACCGACTGGATCAAGGCGCCCACGATGGTTTTCAGACCTGGCGGGTAAAAGGAACGTGCTCGTTAAAAAGTAACTCTGCTGGGAAACGGAATTGAAAAATAAATAAATAAAAATAGAGCAGACCGGGAATCACAGTGATGGTTTTAAGGGCTCGAAGCACACGGAAGGTCCTGAGGGCGGACACGTTACCAAGATCGATGAACTCGGTGATGTACCTGTGAGAGGCGTCAAAGAAAAGAATCGGGGGGGGGGGGGCTGGTTAGCATGTCTGCCTTGCTGCGTGATGTTTTCCAAGCAGTGACGCATCAACTTGGATGGGATCCTATGTGTTGCTTACGCCATGCTGATCACCATGAAATCCAGCCAGTTCCACGGGTCTCGAAGGAATGTAAACGAGCCGACGCAAAAGCCTCTGGACAAGACTTTCACGGTGGCCTCGAAGGTGTAAATCCCAGTAAAAGCGTACCTGGGGATGGAAAAAAGACAACTCGTAGCGTCAAACGGAACGCCCGGACACGTGGCCCGCATACTCACTCGACGTTTTTACTCCACGCCGGCGGGTTACTCATGGTCATGAACACGCAGTTGGATAGAATAGTGATCATGATGAACATGCTGAATAATTTAAGGCGGCACGTTAAGGAAACAGTGTGACACTGGTGGGGGTAGCGGGGGGGGGGGGCTTGCATGGAGCTGCAGCGTGAAGGATATGAATGGATGAGGATTTTGATGGCTCCTCTTCTCACGCTGCTGAAGGGGCTCAGGAGGTAGCACGCCGGCTCGGCGTTGAACCTGTAAATGGTGTTGCCTTTGCTAAGCACGATGAACGTCTGAAAAGCACAAACGTGACCGTTGTTAAGAGAGACCTGCATTTAACCCTTTCATGCACCCTGTAACCTGATCACATGATAAGGGTTAAGATCAATGTCATGTCATTTCTTTCTCCATTACAAATCTATATTGGCACTCAATGACAACGTCATCTTATTTAAACTGCTTTAAAACTTGGCTTATTATATTCAATGACAATTTAAGAAGCATATTTTTTGTTTCAATGTTACCGTACTAAGCAGCACGGTGGACGAGTGGTTGGCTCTCGTTCTAAACAGTACACGGGCTTTCACTTGGATCGTGCTTTTTTTTTTTCTACCTTCAAGACATTCAAAGCGCTTTAACACTCTCCTAAATCATCGACTGATGACACATCTTCGGGAGCAACTGCGGGTTCGGTAACTTACTCAAGGACACTCAAGGCACATGTGACATGATCACAGCAGGGCTTCGGGTTGAACCCACAACCTTCAAGTTGGGAGTTGTCTACACTTATGTGAGCCATGGCCGTGCCACAAAAAAAACCCACTGTTACCACACGGTGCGACCTAAGTGCAGAACTAGTCATTCAGACATATATTCAGAAATAGGCTCACTAAAGATTGAATTAGTTGTTATCGAATCACTATTTTATACTTTGTGGGTAGACACTGAGCAGGCACGACAGAAACCCAGACCCTTCAAAACGACATTTTCCATAATATTTTACAGGGATGGGCAATTATTGATACGAGATATCACAATCAGCCTGATACTTGCCTTATTTTAAAGTATTGGGTACTGATGGAAGCTGCCGATACTTAAGAGCAAAAAAAAAAAAAAAAAAAGAATCACTAAGTCCTCCTCGGCACTAGTTGGCGCTATACTGTGGGAGATTGAGGTTGACATCATCTACGTCTGATTTATTATTTTTTTTTTTTGTCATTGTGTTCACTGATATTTTATATATCAAAAGTATTACACGTCTCAGTACTCTGTATCGGTGAGTTCTCAAAGAATGAATACTCGTACCGGTATCGGTCTGAAAATCCCAAACATTTCTTTTGGAGACACTTGGAACAGTTCAACTGACCTTCTGAGCCCTGTAGAAGGGATCCAAATCCTCTAATGGCGTGTTGATCATCTCCGCTGGAGGGTCTCCGTAAATCCACGGCAGACTCTTGCCCGCTTCCAAGTCGGCGTTGGGGGCCGCCGCCGCCTCCTCCTCCTCCACCTCGGCCGCCTCATGCCCGTCTACTCGGGCTGCCTTGTTTCGCTTTTCCGCTTGAAGCCTCTCGATCTCCGCCAGCGATTCCCGGGTGAAGGGGCGGAACGCATCGGCGCCTGGGGGAGGGAGCAGGGGCGCCATCTTGGCATTGCGAAGGGCTACGGCCGCACCGGGGTCACCCGAGGAGGAGCTGTGAGGTGGAAGATCCGTTGAATATGGCAGGTACAGTGTCAATATTAGGAAGTATTCTATCATGGCTACATTAAGCATCTTTTTAAAAAATGTACAGCGAAATATCCGTAAAAGCATCCGTGTCATGCAAACAGAAAAAAAAATGTAATTGCCAATGGATGTCACAGGGTGGCGCCAAAGACCTACTTTTTCTATTTGTAGCGCTTTGGCCTGTCGAACAGAAGCCTCTCCACTTACTTCAACTTAGTTCCGTGCCACCAAGATGCAACAAGAAAGCGCCAAAGCACTCCTTTTCTAGCTATGGGACCATCTTGCGGACTTTTAAGGATGAAAGCGGTTCCAAAATATAAATCGGTGAATAGGTGAAGTCAAGGAGTGTAAATTCGATGCCATATTCAAATGATTCATGGTATCGCTCATGTTGTCGGTTTATTGGTGGGAGTTCAAGTTGGAAATTGCTTTTTGGAAAAAACGACTGGAGTTTTTCCAAATGAAACACTAAAATTCATTAATCAGCTAGCCCGGGTACACGCATGAATGGTTGGCGCCCACACGCATACGTCGAGAGAGAGAGTGATAACACAGCGGATGATGCATTCCCACATGTGAGCAGGATTCGGTGGCTGCCCAGTTGCTTGCGGCTGTCAAGACGAAGCGTCGTGTTACAGGAGCCGAATGACTGCGCTCATTCCTTCCCGGGCTGAGCGGCGGCCGCCCGCCTTCACATCCCCTCCAGATAAACAGCTCGAATGGCCGAGCCCTTCTACCGGGCTGACTAACGTGCACTTTATAGGACGCCGGTGGGGGGGGGTGGGGGCCAAACACGACTGAGCTTCCGGCTTCGCACCCTCGAGTGCACTTTGCGAGCTCCCAAGCCACGTGGCTACGTGACACCTGATCGCCGGCCAGTAATGTTGACCTCCATTGCGTTGATGTATTTTTCTCACTCAAATCCCGAGTGTCGACTTCAGACATTGTCGGACAGAAAAGGACCTTTCACTGCGGAACGTTTGACTTTAACCCTTTCATTCACCCTGGAACCTGATAACATGATAAGCTGTCGATAGATGATGGCATGAACTACTACCCGACTTCCTGTTCCTGCCGTTTCTCCTTGTCCTTTCTTTCCTTTGTTGTTCAGTATTTGAGGAAGGTGAAATTATTTCATATTTTCATGGGGATTGACATTTTCTACACGTTGAAGAGCCAGTGCACAAATGGATGGTGCAGATATAGACCTAAAACGGTCATGGACAGACGAAGAGCCCGACGCGACGCTTACGACTCGCCGCTTCCTTCGACATTCGCCGTGCTCCCTTCTGTGCTGCGTTCTCACGGGTTCAAATCACGCCTCTGTGCTCCGTCGGCGTCAACGCCCTGTCAGTTGCCAATTAGCCCTGTATTTGGAACCCTATGGGGAGCCACTTAGCATTTTAAGCCCCACCGCCTGACTAATTCCTGGATTTACACTTGTGTGTGACAACGGGACTATCATCGTTATTAGCCACTTGGGGCCCTCTGCGTCTTAAGTCCCTGGAAATATCTGCATGCATCGTGCTACTGGTGCTGAGAGGGCAGCTGGTTGCGCGACGGCAGTAGCGCATACCCCGGCGAGCTGTAAAGACCAGAGCTAAGCCGGCTCGTGCGCTCTTGAGAGCCCACAGACCTCCACGCGAGCTTTGTGATTTAATAGACTTTGACAGAAGCACACACCTAGCGGCTGCGTCAGCATTTTTGCAATAAAAGGATCGGTTGATGAGCACTTGAACGGGATGCTAATTGGTAGGGATTGTAAAAATCTAGATATTTGTATCAATTTTCAACACGGAACAGATTAGGTAAGGGAGAGCAAGTGGAACGACCTCGTGGCCTCACCACACGTCCACTCTGTAAACAAACTCAGTGCTGCTTGTTAGCCTGTGGCGAACCGAAGAATATCCCATCCAGGCAAGAGGGGATTTTGCTATTTGATGAAAGTCTCAGTCCCAAATCGCCGCGAGAATAGCAAGGGGTCACCACAGTGTGAAGAAGAAGGTCCACAATGGACATCAAGATGCGTGGCCCAACACACACATGCCAAACCACTACAGAGAATCACCAAGTCTTCCCATTCCAAATATGACCCCGAGCTCAATTACAGGTCGGTTTATTAATAGAACAAATGTGCGCTGAGTATAACTTTAATTCAAGTCCAATAACTGCAACTGAGGCCCCAAACAACGTTTACATTTTGGCGGTATGACGCGTCATGATAAAGGTGAAAGGAAAAAAATCCCTTAAAACTCAGGACCATAACCCCATAATGGAGGTAGGCACCTCCACGCGAATATCTCACCTCTACTTTAAAAGTTTTCAACCTGCAGCATGAAATGAGATTATTTCAGTTAACGTAAACCAGAGAGGGTGAAGAGAACTCACGGGAAAGGTTAAGAGGTCACAATACCTGGCAGGGTCGAGAAAACGATCCCACAGACACCAGTCAAGTGGACAAGAAGGAGAATAAATCCTGCCGTCGTCTTCCAGAGCACTGAGGACGTGTTTGTGGTTGCACGGTTGGCGGCAGTCGTAGTGTTGCTGTGCGGGGCAGCTGCTGCTGACGCACCACAGTTTGAAACCGGAGGAGGAGTGCTCCTCCACTGCAGGTTAGCATCATTCACATCTTACTCGAGGCGTCCATGTTGGACCCAATTTCCTAGTGGCAAAGTCAAATGAAAATGCATGTAAATTAAGAGGGCCAAGTAATTTGACTCTTAATTGAGCCCGGAAGGTTGGAATTCAAAACATGTTTTTTTTTTGTTTTTTTAAAATAAAATAGTAAATCTTTAAAATATTTTACGACATAATTAAATTACATTCTACAGTTCTTCTACTACTTATTACTGCTAATAAGAAGAAGAATAATTATATATTATAATACTAATAATAATATTAATAATAAGAATAATTGGATTAATTCTGGTGAGTCTGAACCTTCACGGCTATTCCGCGGACTATTAAGAAAGGAACACCGTTACCATAGAAACACAAACAAACACTCCCGGAAGTGCAGTCGTATTTGGCAGCTGGTTTGTTTTATAGTTTTCCTTCTTTACATTTTAATACTTCAACGAATTTCCTACGCGTGGACAGTATACAGCGTAGCAAGTTGTTTTCAGTATAAAATATGCTTGTGGGGTAATTTTTTTTGTGTTTTAATATATCGCTACGACCGAATTCACAGAGTTACCGTAAACAAACCAATGGTGGCATAGTTACACGAGCCTGCTATCAAAGTTTACTTTCTTTTTTGGTCCGATGACGAACAACTGACCTCTTGACATTGAATAACTTTTTGTTTCATTAACTACAT
>NW_017804812.1:372591-385984 GCF_001891065.2 Hippocampus comes
TCGTTCACATCTTACTCGAGGCGTCCATGTTGGACCCAATTTCCTAGTGGCAAAGTCAAATGAAAATGCATGTAAATTAAGAGGGCCAAGTAATTTGACTCTTAATTGAGCCCGGAAGGTTGGAATTCAAAACATGTTTTTTTTTTGTTTTTTTAAAATAAAATAGTAAATCTTTAAAATATTTTACGACATAATTAAATTACATTCTACAGTTCTTCTACTACTTATTACTGCTAATAAGAAGAAGAATAATTATATATTATAATACTAATAATAATATTAATAATAAGAATAATTGGATTAATTCTGGTGAGTCTGAACCTTCACGGCTATTCCGCGGACTATTAAGAAAGGAACACCGTTACCATAGAAACACAAACAAACACTCCCGGAAGTGCAGTCGTATTTGGCAGCTGGTTTGTTTTATAGTTTTCCTTCTTTACATTTTAATACTTCAACGAATTTCCTACGCGTGGACAGTATACAGCGTAGCAAGTTGTTTTCAGTATAAAATATGCTTGTGGGGTAATTTTTTTTGTGTTTTAATATATCGCTACGACCGAATTCACAGAGTTACCGTAAACAAACCAATGGTGGCATAGTTACACGAGCCTGCTATCAAAGTTTACTTTCTTTTTTGGTCCGATGACGAACAACTGACCTCTTGACATTGAATAACTTTTTGTTTCATTAACTACATGTCCACACGTTTTTTTTTACCTGTTTCCTGAAATAATCAATATATATTACGTGCCAAGAAACAAGTACCGTTCCTCTGTAATGACGTCATATTATAGATTAAGCAGGGGCAGGAAAGACGTTTGTGTCAGTGTCATCGTAAATTACAAGTGCAATTCCTCTACCCGCACAAATTACAAGTGCAATTCCTCTACCCGCACAGAGTCAAAACATGGATTCCGAGTTTGTCAAGACGCATCTGGGTTCATGCCTGGCAGAGGGCCTTGCTGAAGTGGTAGAGCAGCGTCCCATGGACCCCATACAGTTTTTGGCTCACTGGCTGTATAAATACAACTCCAACGTTGAATATGAGGCAAAGGTAAATAATAACGATGGTAATAAAATGCTACTGTTTGTTTTGCCAGTAGATGACGCTGTTGTCCAATATGCCGTGCAACCGAAACGGTAGATTTTTTTATTCTAAAATACCACTCACCAAAACTTTCTGAACCTGGATTTACCAGCTCTGTGTTTGATCTGTAGTCGCCGGAATTCTGATGCCAGGAATCCTGATTTTTACAGAAACAGGCCCGGTTGGCACTCGTGGAGAAGGAACGGGCCAAAGCCAGAGAGAAGGAAGCTCCGAACGAGGCGGCTGGAAAAGTACTTGCCTTTTGTTTTATTTTTGTGCTTTGCCGTTTTGTGTGGTCGCGCCCCAGAGGTCAGTCGTCAGGTAGAAGGCAGTGAGTTCAGCCAACAGTTGGGAGGAAAGTGAGGTGAAGAGCAGGAAAGGTGAAGGCAGAGAATTAGAAAGATTGCTGTCAGTCTGAAGGGTATTTGACACTCAGCACCTTAACAGCTCTCTGAAACGGAGCCTGCAGGACGAGACGATTGTGTGGGAGCCACAGTCGCAACTACAAATCAGACTGTGAGGGACCCCACTGAGCCAGAAACCCAACAGGCCACTGACCAGCACCAAAGTGGACCTCTGGAGAATGAGCAGGAGGTGAAAAAAAAAACAAAACCACGAAAGCATGTCTGGTGGTGGTGGCGGTGTCTCTATGATGGCTTTTTTGGTGTGGTGGTCCTGCTGCATGTGCATGCAATGTGTCCAGTCTGTTGGCTTAGGACCACAGGGTCGAAGTTAGTTGTGTGCGTGGGGCAAGACATTACCAAGTGGTCGCGTTCTCTCCCGAATGACCCACAGAAGTTCGGTCCAGCTGCAACCGCTGAGCCGGTCCAGACTGAAGGCGCCAATTCCAGCCAGGTGGACCAACATTGGGAGCTACCAGGCCAAACGAGCCTTCTTCAACCTGAAAGCCAACACACAGAGAAGGTGAAGGAATTGTCATCTCTTTAAGAGCAGTCTTATTCAGTTGAGTGGAGAGTCCAGCTGGGAACAGAATCGGAACCATGGTGCAGGTTGAGAGGAAGAAACCCACATGGGAGAAGTTAGGCCAAGTGTTTTTTTTGGTGCTTATGTCTTAACTCACACAATTCTCCTGACACCCTTTCACCAGAAGCATGAGCACGCCGAGTCCTCCCAGACTGAGTCGACATTGGAGGAGTCCTCTCCACCTGAGGCCTCCCAGGTTGAAACCACACCAACTGGGACCTCCCGTGCAGAGTCTTCACAGATGGAGTCCAAAGCTGAGCTGGTGGAGTCCTCGCAGCTTGATACCACCACCCAGGCAGAGTCTGACGAACCCATGCAGGGTGAGACCAAACAGGCAGAGTCCTCTCAAGGTGACGGCTCCAATGTCCCGGCCATGCTGGCCAAGTCCTCTCTGGCTGAGGCCTCCCGTGTGGATTCCGCACATGTTGAGAGCTCCCAGGCAGACTATGTGCAGTTGGGGTCCACGCTAGAGGAGTCTGTGCAGGCCAAGTCTATGAAGGCTGAATCCTCTGAAGTTGAGGTCCCCCACTTAGACTCAGCACAAGCTGAGACCTCCCAGGTTGAATCTGCACAAGCGCAGTCCACACTGGTGGAGTCCACACAGCCCGAGGCCTTTCATGCTGAGGCTGACCAGGTTGAATTCACACAACTTCAGACCTCCCAGGAGCAATCTGGGCAGGCAGAGTCCATTCCGATGAAGTCTGCTCAGCCCAACACCTCCATTTCTGAGTCTGGGCAGGAGTCCTCCTCCCAGGCTGAGTCTGTGCAGGCGGAATCCACACTGGTGGAGTCTACGCAGGCCGAGACCTACCAGGCCAAGGCCTCCCACATCGAATTTGCACAAAATGAGACCTCCTTGTCCCAGTCTGCACAGGTTCAATCTCCAATGGCGGAGACCGCCATGTCCGAGTCCACTCAAGATGAGCTCGCTCACATTGGATCCACACACTCTGCATCTGCACCGGTGGAATCATTCATGATGGAGTCTACACAGGTCCAGGCTGCACTTTTGGAGTCCACACAGACTGACTCCTCTCAAAGTGAGGCCTTTCACCTCAAAGCCACACAAGATGAGTCTGCCAAGGTCGAATCTGTGCAGGAGGAGTCTATGCTTGAGGAGCCTGTGCAGGCTGAGGCATCCCAGGTTGAACCAACGCAAGGTGAGAACTCAGACGAGTCTGAACAGGAGGAGGAGTCGATGCCAAACGTTCAGTCCGAGACCTCCCAGCCTAGATCTGCACAGGCTGAGTCCTCTAAGGCAGAGTCTGTGCAACCCGAGTCGTCCCGGGGCGAGTCCGACCAAGTGCTGCCGGTTGAAAAGCAGTTGGCAAAAACTGAAGAGGAGATACACGAATCAAGTCCAGGTCCTGTTATTCAAGACGAGGAAGAGGTTTGTGAGCCTGCCTGGGTCAGCCGTCTTTATTGTTACGCATTATGGTAACACCACAGGTCAACTCAGTACCTGTAGAAAAATGAAAATAATAAAAATCATCAAATCTATGTGTGTGTTCCTCATGAATGTTAGGGATGTATTTTTTTATAGTAAATGTATTATACTAAATATTTGTGATCATTTGTGACATTCATCCCTTGAATGGTGATTTAACATTTATGTGGCTTTGCAGGGAACAGAACAAGATGGAAAATGACCACATCGCTGCTTGGTGGTCCACTGATGAGCCTTTATGTTTGAATATCCTACGTTCATCATTGCATGTGTGCCTCAATCAAGATGTCCTCAATATGCAGTAATTCAAATAAACATGATGTGCTTGTAAGAACAAAGTGTGCCAATTTACTGTTTACGTTCAACCACCTTTGAGGCCAAAAATATGAACGAATAAAACACCTTTTTTTCATAAATCACTTCGGACTTGCTCAAACTATTATCAAACACAACTGAAATCACTTAACTTCGGACTTGCTCAAACTATTATCAAACACAACTACGTTTTTTTACGATGGGAAAACGTTTGAATCTAATAAGAGCAGTTTGAACAAATTTGAAGAGGGCAAAAAGGTTTAAATGGAGACTACATAGTCGACAAGCAACGGACCAAAATGCTGATTTTTTTTTTTGCACTACTCCAGTGGACGCTGGTAACTTCTGAAACAGAAAAGGGGGGAGAACGGAGGTGCCTTTGCACAATGGCCGCTTTATGACGTCAGAGACCTGTCACGGCTGGGTTCGATCAAAACAAAACTTGTGACGTGCGCGCACCCGAGGGCGTCGCGGTTACACGCGCGCGGCGTCAGCAAGGACGCGGCGGACGAGTGTGGACGTCAGACGAGGTAAAGGGAGCGCAAGAGGAACAAGTCGGGGAGTCCGAGGTGCAGCGGAATGGCTCTCCTGATTCAAGCCGCAGCGGCCGCGGGTGGCCTAGTGGCCCGAGTTCTCAATTTGGTGACGGATATGTTCCTCACGGCGCCGCTGAAGGCTAGCATCCAGCATCTCGAAGAAGCTGAGCTCACGACTTTGACTGCGGGTGAGCGTGTTAAAAAAAAAGCCTTTGTGGAGCTTGCACTGTTGCTGCTTGCTAACCCTTCACCTCCTTCCTTCACTTGTAATCCTTTATGTGACTCCTTCACCCACTTCCATCAGGTTGTACTTTTACTCCTACCATTTTACTTACACTTACCCACCCTTGCCTTAGTTGATTCACCTACTTTCTTGACTATGCCCTTTCACCCTCTTTCAAAAATGTCAACCCTGACATCCTTCCCATATGCACTTTCTCCACACATTTTCTACTTCACCACGTTGCCCTCCATTTACATCTCCTTTGAGATTCTATCGCCTTCCACCTTCACTTTCCTTCGGTTGTGACCTCTTTTACAGTCATGTCTTCACCCCCTGCTTTAACTAATCTTTCTCTTCCCTTCATTTTCAGAGAAGACAAAGTTTAAGGCCAAGTCTCTGTGGGAGCAAAGAGGTGCCGTCATTATGGCGGTGCGGAGGCCAGGATGATTTCTGTGCAGAGAGGTAACACGTTGTGACGCAATTTAAGGGCACTTAGCATGATGGGAGCGTTAACTAAATGAGCAGGTCACACCGTCATCCAGGAGGCTGCAGAGCTGTCCTCTCTGAAGCCCCAGCTGGACCAGCTCGGGGTACCCATGTACGCCGTGGTCAAGGAGAACATCGGCAACGAGGTTCAGAACTTCCGGTCGTACTTCAACGGGGAGATCTTCTTGGATGAAAGGGTCTTTTTGAAAGAAACTCTCAAGTCCTTCTCTGTGGTTTGTCTTGTGTTCCCTCGTGAGGGGGAGGATGTTTTCTCACACCGAGTTTCTGTTCACCGCAGAAGCGCTTCTTCGGGCCTCGCGAGCGACGATTGGGCCTCTTGGCGTTTCTTCGTGCGGGGGTGTGGATGAACGGTCTCAGGGCCTTCGGAAAGGGCTTCAAGGGAAATGTCTTGGGAGAGGGCTTTGTGCTGGGTGGTGTTTTTGTTCTCGGGCGTGAGCAGCAGGTAGAACTGACACAATTCAGTCCGTGTGTAATTAAGTCAGGAACTACCCATGATTCTTTTTTTTTTTTTCTCCAGGGAATTCTGTTGGAACACCGAGAAATTGAGTTTGGCGATAAGGTCAACATTGAAGATGTGATCCAAGCAGTCGGGAGAATACCACAGGAGCTTGTGCCCATGGAGAATAATGTCACAGAGTAACCCAAGTTGCATGCATAGTTGACTTGTGTAGTGAAAGCCTCCCAGTCTGTTCATGATGGTCTGTTATCAAACTCTACGGAGCAAACAGACTTGATGTTTTAAAGAATGGGCTTCCTTTTATTACCCAATAAAATATGTCATGGCACTCAAGAGCTTGCTGTTGTTCATATTGTACCAAAACCATATTACAGCCTTCTCAGATCCTCCTCATCATTGCACTTGTCTGTTCGATCTGCCAATCTAATGATAACAGGGAGCAGAGCATTCAGCCGATCAGCTTTTTGACTTTGGACACTTCACATTGTTTATTTATCTTATTTTAAGTCAGAACTGAAAACATCTGTTTAAAGCTTATTAATTGTCACTAAACCAATTTCTGTAATTGCAATCCATCTTAATTCATTTTAACTGCTCCGGTAAGCCTTTGTGTATGATCACAGTAAATTTCAAACATACTATATCATGCAAAACTTATTATTCAAAAGAAATATTCCTAATTGTATGCTTCACTAAAAAGTTTGCCCTGCACACGTGCTCTTCAGCACTACATACAGTATTTATATATTTTAATTTTGTGAAAATATTTACATTTGTTATAAGTGGGGGAGGTTGACCTTTGGGGGGATTTTTCTCCCGTGTTTTTTTTGTAGAGATTTTTGGAGGCGTTTTATTATTTACAACGCATTTCACTGGGTGTCAATTATAGGCGGATTTTCGTGAGTCGTGGGGGGTCCTAGTGGTCGTCTACTCGAATTTATACCGAAATAGGGTTTTAGCTTCATGAAAGTTTAATTGTATAAAACAATATATAAACTAAGCATCATTATAAAGCTCTTGTACTTTGGGTAATTAAACTTGGATAGTGTATTCAGTGGAATGAAGTGACTGCGTGTGTTTAGTTTACCGTACCGTCCAATCAGATTCTCTCCGGCCTGTCTCGTCCAACCAATCAGCGTGCAGCAGGGGCAGGCCTTTTGTAGAATCCGTCCAGGTTCGACAGACCAGCCTTTGCTCAAAATGGATCCCCACGGGCCGAACGACTTGAATTAGTCTGGATAATTTCAACTAAAACAAGGTACAACAAGAATACTTTGAGTGTAGCAAGAATATTTGCACGATTGTTCCTACGCTTTTCACAAGAACTGATGGAAAAGCGAGCTTGATGCCTTCGTTTGAATAATGCTCGGTAAGTTTTTATTTTAATGGCATTTCTGTATTAAAACTCTGTCTGGATATCGGCGAAGTGGTTCGAGCGGGTATGAAGTTACGATCGACGCATTTGTGTGTGTGTAGTTTTTGGTACGTATTTCACGGCATCGCTGAGGCTTGACGTTGTCGCTGTCCACGGTTCTGGGGAAGCCCTGGTATGACGTCACGGGAGTTTTAAGTTAGTAGTATGTAACCATAGCAGCGCATCACGTGATCTCCTGACCTCCCAGATAGAAGATAATCCCACACTTTAGAGTACTGCAGTAAAACGCCAAAAGTACTCACAACCATGTGCTTAGATAAAATTACAGATGTGTTTAAAAAAGCTGGTAAAAAAGTCCTTATTCAATACCTGTACTTAAGTAAAGTCTCAAGAAAAAAAACATACACTGAACTCTTGATTGGAAAAAAAAGATGCCTATTTTTTTGCCTATAAGTAAGAAGCAGTAAAGTACCAACAGTTATAAAAACTTGAGTAAAAATTAAAACCCATGTCTCCAAATACAGTAATAGTATTCCTACTTGATTTGGTATTCGCCAGGAAGCTGAGAGATGAATCATGGGAAAGAATAGCCGGACATGTGACTGCAGGAAACCAAAACGTCAGCTGCTATGTCACAAACGTAAGTACTGACCTTCTGTAACCACCAATGTAGTTGTGTCGATGTTAGAACACTGTGCAACAAATATGGTCTTGATCCAGTATGGCGGCTTTTCTTCTGGCTCTGTGCCACTGCAGACACATCTGAACGGGGACGGCACCGGGAGGGTCCATGGCTCATTCGTCAGACCCCTCGTGCAGAGAGAAGGCCCCCGGCACACAGGGGAAGCCGCACTCGGCCGCACGCAACATTGTACGCAAGAAGGAGCAGCAGCGGCGCCGCCGAGGAATCCGATCTTCCTCACCCATGGGCCGCGTCATCCTCATCAACTCGCCGGTGGACGGTAAGAGAGAAAATATCAACAGTTTTCAAAGAGGGCAATGCTGTTGTTGATCAATGTTTGAAAAATTATGTATTCTATTCAACTGAAGACAAAATGGCCGTCACTGTTGACATGTATGCGTCCGTTGGACTGTACTTTATCAGGCGGCGATGACAGCGAGGACCTTCACACCATCACGGTGGACAAAAGCAAGGACGGCAAACTGGGCTTCAGCGTGCGTGGCGGCTGCGAGCACGGCCTGAGCATCTTTGTCAGCAAGGTGGAGGACGCCAGCACGGCAGGTGGGATGCCACGACGTCTTCAGGTAACCTTGGCGGGGCGGGGCAAGGAGTTTTGACCCAAGAGTGTTTCTTGTCGTTGTGCACAGAGGAGGCCGGCCTGCTGGTGGGTGACAAGCTGGTGGAAGTGAACGGCGTCAGCCTGGAAAGCATCACCATGAGCAGCGCCGTAAAGGTCCTGACGGGCAACAACAGGCTTAGGATGGTGGTGAGGCGTGTGGGCAAAGTGCCCGGGATACGCTACTCTAAAGAGAAGACCACCTGGTGAGTAACGAGCTAGGGAGAATTACTTCGCGACTGGATTTATGATTAAAAAAGTCTCCATATGATATATATTTTTAAATTTTAAATAAAAACATTTCCACCATTAGTCTTAATCATTCAATTTGTATACCATGAAAACCTGGCCTTTGAACAGGGGTGTGTAGACTTTTTAGATTCGGCGAACGTACAGAGTCTGCTTGTGAGGAAACAGCACCATTTGCTGGCGTTTTGATGATGAAAATCGATCCTGTGGTGCTTTTCCAGGGTGGACCTGATACACAGGCGCATGGTGGTGGAGGAAAGCGGACGGACGCCATCAGATGCCAGCGCGGGTAGCGCCCTTCGCAGGATCGTCCACATGTACACCACCTCCGACGACTACTGCCTGGGTTTCAACATCCGTGGCGGGAAGGAGTTTGGTTTGGGGATTTATGTCTCCAAGTAGGTACCCTTCTCAAAACTTTCTACAAACACATCCCTTCTTCACATACCGCTGACTCCTGATGTCTCAGGCTGGACCCCGGTGGCCTGGCCGAGCAGAACGGGATCAAGATGGGTGACCAGATCCTTGCCGCCAATGGTGTGAGCTTCGAGGACATTAGCCACAGCAACGCCGTGGAGGTTCTGAAGAGCCACACGCACGTCATGCTGACCATTAAGGTGAGGGCAAAACTGAGGCGACGCTTCGTTCAGGTACGGCTGCACAATCTAACGAAGTTGAAGAGGAGAGCTGTTTGAAAAAAAAAAAAAAAATCTGCTTTCTTAAAGATGACAAAAAAAAGCAGGCATGTTAGTTGTTAAAGACTTATGTGTATTTTGCTTTTACAAAAAGTTGTGTATTGCTACCTCGAGACAGGAGTTTAATTTGTTCTCAAGCCCGGAACTCAAAATCATCAACTGTAGCTGAGGCATAAATTAAAGCTACTGTGTGTGTGTGTGTGTGTGTGTCTGTGAGAGAGAGTGAGACAGCTGGCACACAGTCTTAATATTCCTCCTCACTTACCCAAGCTTAGGTTTCGCTGTGTTGAAGAAAATACCCGGGAGCGGTGTGCATTATTCAACAGACAGTGAGGATCGGTTGCAGACGAAAGTGCGACGTCTTGCCTCATGTGCTCCTCCTGATTAAATATAGTCAAAATGCCATCAAAGTTTAATCTGATTCATTTACATATTTCCCCCCCCCGCACCAGGAGGCTGGCCGCTATCCTGCTTACAAGGAGATGGTGGCAGAGTACCGATGGCTCAACAAGTGTATGTATGCCCGTGTTGTCCTCATAGACTATTTCTATTTTATAATTCGACTTTTAGACATTTTTCATGTTAATACAAACAAGCAAACACAAACAAAAAACTTTCGAACGATTCATTCAAGTTTAAAATGTCTTTTCTTGGTCTCAATTCAGTTCACCATGCTTGTGAAATATGAACACTGATTGGTGCGGGTTGACTTGTATCTTACAGTGTCACTCTATTGGCTCAAAAGCAGGCCAGACCGAGAATTGGATCCTCACTCGAGTTGATTTCTCTCACAGTGGCTAACAGGGGTCAGAAATCTTCTTCGCTGGGCTCAGAGTCCAATTCATCAGCATCCTCACTGTCCTCAGAGACGCCGGTCAGTTCCCTGAGCGGCCTGTCCCAAGTCATGTTCCCGCCCAGTCTGCCATTTGTCTCCGACATGGTGGATGTGTGCATCTCCACCGAGGACCAGAGGTGGGGTGGAGGCGCCTTTTTTTTGGGCTTCTCATTCATGTCTCACGATAGCGCTTGTTTTTTTAACGTGGTAGATTTGAGTTGGAGCGCAGCGAGGCCGCCATCCAGACAGACACGACGCGCAGCCTAGGGGCCACCACACTGCTGCGGGACACCGCCATCCGTCAGGAGGAGGACAGAGATGAGGGCGGTCTCAAGAAGGAGTCCCGCAAGACGGCGGTGCTGCTGGCCCTCAGCAGACCCAGCCGACCCATCAGCCGCTCGCAGAGCCAGGTCACTATAGCAGGTGTGTCTCGCACAAAAGACTATCTTTTTTTTGGGTGTGCGCACGTTGACAAAAATGCGTGCACCTCCCCACGTAGAGATCAGCCAAAAGAAAGCCAAGAAGCAGAAAGGAGGAAAAACCTCCGGGGAGAAGAGTGCACTGCAACGCTCCAAGACATTGGTCAACTTGCTGTTTGGGGGCGCACGCAAGAGGGACGGCTCTAGGGGGCGCTCCAAGTCATTGTCCACTGACAAAGAAGGTAGCCCCCCCCACACCTGAACTGACACGCAGTGTTATAAAAGTTAGAGAAAATTTTGAAACCTCTGGCCTGATCCAGGTTTGAGTCCAAGACCTGTAGAGTTTCCAGAGGAGACGCTGCGAGCAGTGGAGGAGCTGGCCCAGCGTCTGTTGACTGAGGAGGAGACGGAAGCGGTCATGAAAGCGTGTCGGACGGTATGGAGCTGACAGCCTTTCTGCGATTTTTTTATCGGTAGCATGAAAAATAAGGAAGACAACGTCACTTGTGCCTCCACGCTCAGTATGTGGAAGAAAGGTGCCTGGAGTCGTTAATACGCCACCTGCTGGCCGTGCTGGACAGGCCTGAAAAACTGCTGCTGCTCAGGGAGGTCAGGTCAGTCATCAGACGAACTAGTCTGAAGTATACTATTTAGCTCGTACAATACACTCTGAGGCCTAATTACTATTGCACAGTAAACAGAGTTCATTGTTTCACTGCAGGATGCTGCTTCCTGCGGCCCACCTCCGTGAATTCAACAGCACTGTCGAAGCGGTGGAGGTGGAGGCGTACGACATCCTCAAGTACCGCTCAGGTGTGCTTAGGCGAAACACACGCACACAGGTAATGTGTTTTACCTCCTGTTTTTTTATGCCCTCCCATAAGTCCGAACGCCGCCTCTTCGCTCTCCCACGTCTGGTCGAGCACCCAAACGCCGCCTCATCACGCCCATCCCAGGTTGGTACCTCGAGTGGGTTCCTGTACAAGAAACTATCAAAACTTTAAAAATGTCATACCCCCGTTTGATGTTTGGTAGAATTGGCACAGAACAGCAACAGATAAAAAAAAAAAAAGTCAGCCTTGACAGAGTATATGAAAATCGATAGCTATGCTCTCGTTTCAGATTTGCGAGGAGGCTTTGAGCTGCACAGTGCAGCCATGGTGGAGAAGCAGAGCCACCTGGTGGACAAGTTGGAAAAGCTCAGCCTGTCGGGGCCTCGAGCATGCAGGCAGAGGCGGCGCCGCCCCACCGCCACCTTCATGCCGTTGCTCGACATCCCTGTCGACGGATACCGGTTCACGGAGGAGCATCAACACATCCCCGCAGGTACCCCGGATCCGAACTGGCTACTCGCCGACTACCCTGACGTAGGAAGCGTCAACCCTGTGCGCTTTGAGGACGTCTCGGGTTCAGCACGTCTGAACGGACGACATTCTCCGCAAGAGCACGAACTCCAAACGGTCAGCATCTCCAAGACCAAGCAGTCGCTAGGTGAGTGCTTGTCTTCAGTTATTTTTTTTGTTTTAACTATTTGCTTAACTTCAAATAGATTTTTAGATCATACAAATACA
Source organism: Hippocampus comes (assembly GCF_001891065.2). NCBI lineage: Eukaryota > Metazoa > Chordata > Actinopteri > Syngnathiformes > Syngnathidae > Hippocampus > Hippocampus comes. Next base: position 384,593 of record NW_017804812.1, read on the forward strand.
ATTTATACAATACAAATTAATTTGTCACTATTTATATCATCTCTTTATTTTTGAAATCACACGTGGCCCTCGAGAACAAGTTTACCCACCCCCACTCAATCGGGTTTAAGTCTTGAGATTGACCAAATCCAAATGTTTTCAGTTTGTTGCTCATTTTTGCACCGTTATCCATCGACGCTACACTAGAGAACGATAGGAAGGAGATTGACCAAATCCCAATGTTTTCAGTTTGTTGCTCATTTTTGCACCCTGTTATCCATCGACGCTACACTAGAGAACGATAGGAACTCACACTGGACCTCTTTGGTGTCACAGGCATCAGCATATCCGGCGGAATAGAATCCAAGGTCCAGCCGGTTGTGAAGGTGGAGAAGATTTTCCCGGGAGGAGCCGCCTCCACCTGCGATGTGCTCAAGGTAACGGGAGACACACGACGAGTGGTCCAAGCGTCCGACCTTCAAACACTCTCGCCTCGCTCGTCTCTTCCTCCAGGCCGGATTCGAGGTAGTGAGCGTGGATGGCGCGTCGCTGCAAGGCGTCACGCACCAGCACGCCGTCGACCTCATCCGAAAAGCCTTCAGCGACAAGGCCAAAGACCCCATGCTGCTGGTGGTCAAAGTGCCCTGCAAGCCTCCAAACACATCATTAGCACAGCCTAGCGGTCAATGATGGCCAAACACATCCCAATTTAGAAACAAAACCGCAATTGAACGATTCAGTGTGACCTTTAATAAAAACACAATGTACAGCAAGGTGAAAATATACATTTGTACTTCTTAACGTGCTGTGGAAGCCCGACAAACATCCAAAATGAAACAGGCCTTGTGGAAACATTTCTTTGGTCTATTCACAGTGACGAGTGCACTCGGATTCGTTTAGGTCAGAAGATGACAGAGTCATCATTTTTGTTGTTTTCTCTTGGGCCGACGAAAGGAAGTAAAATGGTCACACCTGCTCAAAAGGTTGAGCCATCTGAGAGAAGGTAGTAGTAGGATTTAATTTGAAGATAAATTAAAACCTGTATGTCAATTTGTTAGCATGCTCAAACTTTTAAAATTGTATTTTTTAAAATTGACAATAAACCAATTATTTAATAAAAATAGTTTATGTGCTCTATAATTTTAAATAAAAACATGTAATGTACTAATTGTACTGTATAAACAAATTTTAGTGTGGTTAAGCAATTATTTAATAAAATACAACTTTTGCATTTTACTTGTACTTTTATATAAATTGTTATAATTTATACAACTGTACTGATACGTTTCAGAATTTTTTTAAACAAATTTTAAAATTTTTATAATTGGGCAATTATTTACAGAAATATTTTTGTATTTTTTATTACAATAAATTACTAATCAATTTATTTTAGGACTCCCCAATTAAAATTTT
>NW_017804812.1:386089-406357 GCF_001891065.2 Hippocampus comes
GCCCCCCCCTGTGAGGTTAAAAAAAAAAAAAAAAAAAAAAAAAAAAAAAAAAAAATCAAATTTCGGTGGCGGCGACCTCATCAAATACGACTTCGTTGCCGCTGCCGTCGTCGTCATCATGGTCTCGGCTCTCCAGCTCGTGACTGAGGTCCCTCAAGAGGTGCTCCAGCTGGCGATTGCGTCGGTACATGCTCACATAGTTCTGCTGGAGCTGCTGCTGATAGCGCAGCACTTTGTCCTTCTCTTCCTGCCACGTCCGCCGCTCCTCCTCGAAACCGCCTGCCTGCCTCTCGGCCCGCTGCCTCTCCAGAGCCAACTCCCCCCGCATGCGCTCGGCCAGGCACCGGAGCGCGTCCCGCTCTCCGTCTGGCTCCCGAAGGTGCGCCAACTCGCTCTCCAGCCGCGCCGCCTTGTCCCGCAGCAGCTCGGCCTCGCTCTTGCGCCGCTGCAGCTCATTCTCGCACACCTCCAGCTCAGCGGCGCGGGCGCGAGCGGTGGCGCCGGCCTCCTGCAGGAGGGCCTGGGTGTTGCTCAGCTCGCCGCGGGCGTCGCGCAGCTGCCCCCGCAGTGACGCGCCCTCGCTCGCCCGCTGGGCCAGCTCCACCTGCGCCTCTTTCAGCTGCTGTTTCAACAGAGAGATCTCGCCAGACTTCTGGCACACCTGACAGAAAAAGCACAGCGGAAGACAAGACGGCTAAAATTGTTACTGGCCTCTGGGAAAGTATTCACGGAGCTTCACTTTTTCTCTTTAAGTAACAGCCATATTGCAAAATGGAACACATTCATTTTTTCAGTTAAGCTAACAAGGGTGAGTACAATGTGACATTGACAATAGTTTTTTCTCCCGTGCTCACCTCCCACTTGGTCTCCTCCAGTCTCGGGCCCATCTGGATTTTATCGTGTTCGTAGGACGTGCAGCGCTCCTCCAGCTGCTCCCGCTCCTTGAGGAGCTGCGCAAAGTCCTCCTGCAGCTTCTTCTTCTCGTGCTGGAGCTGATGAACCTGCGAGGAGGAGAAGCTGAGACGCCGAAAGCGTTTTCTGGTCGGTGTCTCTCAGAAAGGGTTCTCACCTGCATCTGAAGCACCTGCTGGGCTCGCTGTGCCTTCTGGGAGGCCACCTGCATCCTGGTGGCGCAGCTCTGCCGCAGCTCCTCCAGCTCCAGCTCAAAACGCTTCTGCTTCTCCTCGTAGACCTCAAACACAAGCGAGGCAGTTCATTTGGTATATCTGAGACTAGACTTTTGCGCACTCATCGCTAAGCGATTTAAGTCACGGTGCAGCTCTTGTACTGGATATGACAAGACGGCATGAGTCTGTTTTCCGTTACCTGACAGATGGCGGCCTCGTTGTCGTCCAGATTGTCTCGGAGTAGCTGAAGCTCCGCCTCTCTCTCTCTCAGCTTGTCTTCCAGGTCCCTGACCATGCCCTCATAACCGTCCACCAGCCCCGGCGAGCGCCCGCCGGACCCGCAGTCCGACAGCGGCTGACCCCGGCCGCTGACGGACCCGGAGCCGGTGCTCTTGCTGGAAGATGAGCGGCCGCTGTCAGAGTTGGAGTGTCCGTGGATGCCCGCGGAGGAGGTGCCTTTGATCGCCTCTGGGTGACCCCCTGCTACCGCCGGCCCGTCTCCCCCCGCCAGACTGGAGAGCGAGTTGCGTCCCGAGTCGGACACCGAGCAGGAGTGGCCGCTGCTCCCGCCGCCGCCGTTCCGCCCTGCGCTGTACGAGCTGCGTCTCTCTGAGGCGGAGGGCGATAGGTCGCGGTGGGCGGTGCGCAGCGGCGTATTTTGGCTTTCCGGTATGTTGCCACCGTGACGGGGGGAGAGGTACTGCATGGCGCCACGGCTCTTGGGGATCACGGGTTTGAAAGCGGTGGGCCGCAGCACTGTTTTCTCCATGTTCTACATGTAAAACAACACATCTTTCTCAATTAAAACAATTGTCAGATGTTGGAATTTGACAAATGTCTGCCAGTGAGACTCGCCTTTTCCAGTTTTCCTGACACGGGTATCAGTTTGGGCGGCGGTCCTCCAACATTCCCATTCAAGCCCTCTTTCATCTCGTCTTGGTATCTCGTCGGACTGGCGGGTGCCGCGCATTGGTCGTTCCAGTCATCCACATACTCGCACCTCTCCTGCCTTCGGCCGGACATCCTCAGCGCCGGAGGACTGCGGTTGTACAGGAAACGCTCCTGAGGAGACTCCGAGCCAGGTAAGGAGGTTCCCCGTCGAGCCCGGCGGTCCCGGGAGCCGCGTGCCGTGAGGTCCAGAGCGGCGGTCGCCGGCACGTTGATTGGCGGGGAGGGGCCCGAGCGGTGTCGTCTACGGGAGCGTGCGCCATGGCCCAGGTTGTGAGGTTCCATGGGGATGGGCGGAGCCTGAACCAGTGCCATGATGGACGCAAGGTGGCCTTGGGGTTTCTGAAAGTAAATGACATGCTTGCAACCGTTATCTGGCATCCAAAAATAACAACCAAAGTGACATGCTATGGAATAGTTAGCAAATATGGATCCTTGGGCAAAAAAACCAAACTAAACAAAACAAAGCACTGTTACAGTTACCAAATATGGCTCACTGCCAAGTTAAAATGCCAAGTTGAAGTGATCAAAAATGGTTGTTAGCCTTATAATGTTCTATTTGAGTTATTAAATACGGCTCCTGAGCATACAAAGGCATTTTTGAGTGAACAAACAGGATTCTTCGTGATATCCTGGGTTATACAGCTCAGTCACCAAATATGATTCTTTGCCAAATATTGCCACAATGAAGTTTCTGCAAACTTTGGGGCATATGAAACATCAAGTCTACCGACCAGACTACCGTCGTGGCTAAATGCTGCTCCACAAGTGCACACCATATGAAGTGCAAACCAGCATGACCTACAGTAGACTGGAACCGATGCGCCCCCCTATCCCCCCCGGCCCCCCCTTCGGTGGCCCACACACAGGCAAACAGTCTCGGTCATTGATGAGGCCCATTCAAGCAGCACAAACGGGCCTTGAGAGGCTTTCGGGCTCGTGGGGCAGCACATGCAAAAGAGTCTCTTTTCTTTGGAGGCCGCGAGACGGCTTGGAGCACGCTGGCAGCAACAAAGGAGACCGTCTCCACACATCGGTTGAGCCCGGGGAGGCACTTCACAGAAAAAAAAAAAAAAAAAAAAAAAAAAAGAGCCTCCCAAGCAGTGTGCACTGACTGGCAGCCTATTTTGTGCACGTCTATAGCGCAGGTGCTTGATGGCTCAGATGAGAGGCCCTCATATAGATTCTCATAACAAGCGGCGCGGACGTGGGAGCAGAAAGCTAGGCCAGCATACTTGGAGGGCGAAGGGGGGGGTTGACGCTCCCACTGGACGCTGCTGCTAAAAGCGTCCTTTGGAGCGACTACTTTCAAAACAATCCACCGCGGCCCCAAGCAATCTGCTCGCGCCTTTAAAAACGAAGCTGTTCGTACTCTGCAAACACCTCGGCGCCACTTCTGTGTCACCCATGAACTGCTGTGCTACTTGACTGACTTCTGCCTTTCTTTCAAAAACTGCGAGTCCTCACCAGTAAAACAATTCAGCGACCTGATAGGAGATCAAATAAATGCTTCAATTTGCTTTCCGGAGAACAGAACCGTATCATTCACAGAAATGAATCCTCCCCCACTCACCTGTCAACGACGCTCTGAATTTGAAGGCCTCATAAAAGCATCCTTCCAACGCCGCGAGTCGGTCTTCCTTCTGTCAACCGGCGAGAGGAGAGAGAGAGAGAGAAGAAAACACATGTTCTTGTGTCAGTAGAAGCCGGGCAGTCGTACTCAAACATTCAAGTGGAAACGAGGGAAAAACTGAGTCACGGTGGCCGAGCTCACACGACCGAGGGGATTTTCCGAGTCAACCAATAGTGAGCGGGAATATAAAGACACCTTCACGCTCCAACATTGCCGAGTGTTTATGTGCAAACCAAAGGTAAACACGGCCTTCGCGAAACACTCCTACACTCAATGTTTGATCAAGATGTGACCTTATGGAGCCGAGTTATTAAAGTTTGGGGTTTTAGGGCGTCTCATCTATATTTGCAGGCGCGCTAGGCCCACATGTTATTGAAAACAAACATTTAACACAATTAAGCGTCGCCTATTTGTCTGGCATGCATAGTTCAGGCTTGAAGGGTCCTCGGAAAGTACCAAATGCACCCTAAAATGGCAGACTTCCTGGATGCTTGCACGCATGGCTGGCTGAGATTTTTTTGTGGGTCTGTCAGACGCGTCTACCCAATTTCACGTCGCCAAATTAACCCAGCTTTGGGGTCTGAATTCTTAAAAAAGGCGTACATCCTGTTTTATGTCAAACGTCTTCAATCCGGTTCCTCTGGTTGGTTTAGCATTCGGCTTTGTATCCCGACTCCTCAGGCCTGCACCACAGACTGCATCCCTGAAAGCTGCGAGGCATTGACATATACATGTCACCACGGGAAGCCGAGGCGAGGCCGCCAACAGGTTCACACGAACTTCCTATTAACACTTTGCTCTAGGCTGTTTGCGAACATGACGCGATGCAACGGACGAGGCCGGCACCTGGAAGTGCGGCGGTGTCAGGTTACGCTTAACGTTATATCAAACCGTCCAGATGGTTCTTCTTTCTCCTGTATGTATCATGTATACTTCCACTCAAAACGTCTCCCTCCCTATCAATGCCGTGCGCCGTCAGAGCGCGTTCATCGGCCGCTTAAATCTGCTCAAATCTGCTGGTGATTAATGACAGATGCCAGCGGGGAGGGGCTACATAACGATTTAATCTCCAAACAATCTCCTCTTGAGGTTATTGGGCTTACACAGATATATTTAACGGTTTTGCGTCTTTATTTATTTTGCATGCAAAATAAAACAAACAAACCAAAAAAAAAATACCTGGAAGCAACATTTAACATGAACATCTACTGAACAAGCACCCACCATAAAATATAATTACCGTACACAATAACAGAAAACGACTTGTCCATGCTTGACGGAGATAAAAACCCACATGAATGGACTGCACACACACACACACGCACACGCACACACACACCCTCCAGCATGCCGGTAGGCCAAACGGCCACACAAACACCCCCACCACCAACACCCTCAGGCGGCATAAGCCCTTATGTAACACGGTGACGCAGCCAGCCGGGTGCAGCGAACCTCCCGCCACTGCCAAAGCATCCCATCTGCACCCACAACATCCTCGCCTCACCTCACGCCGCCGCAATGCTGCCGATTATGTGTGTTGACCAGTTGGTGGTCTCTCAACTGGAGAATAATCAGGCCAGAAAAAAAAAAAAAGTGGCATGAAGAGAAATGTATTTAAAAATACCGCACAGGCAACCTCGGGGAGAGGTCGCCCCACTTGCAGGCCACTTTCATGCCCCGACAACATTTGAGACAGAAGACACATACTGTACGTCCACATTTATGCAACTGGGAGACTACATTTTATCCTGGTTCATCATTAGTGTTGTGTGTTTTATGGCCAGTCATCAAAATTTGCGGCCACTCTCTGCCCACACACATTGAGGCAACCTCACCATGTTCGTAAATAAGTGATCACCTGTTTAGTCGACGAGCCCCTGGAAATTTTTTGTCTACCAATTTTCGCGTTGCTAAGAAAGGCTGGCTTCAGGGGCTTTCCCGCAAAAGAAAAAAAAAAGTCATGTCCACGAAAGTTAAATTTGGTCGTCATCAGAAAAAAAAAAAAAAAAAAATTACAAAATACATTCCGCTTCAAATCAAAATACTCGACTTCTTATTTCTTTCCAACGCTTGCCTTCGAGACGTTTTTGTTTCTTCCGCTTCATCTTGATTAACTATCGAGCGTGGCGACGCCGGCTGCAGTTTTGGTCCGCTTGCAAAGAAAGTAGGCCAAAAGTCAAAAGGGAGGTGACAGAATATGGGAAATGTGGGGAGGTGCAAAAAAATCTCCATATTGGTGACCGCCATGCGGTGCACCTGAAAAAAAACTGGGACGAAGACAAGAGAAAGATCACAGGAGGGTTTTTGCCAGAAGGATGATTTAAATTGTTCTCGTTTCAACAATTTTCTCATGGAACATTTATCTGGTCCAGGGTGAAACTGTCGCATCCTAAAATTTTTCTGAACAGAACAGGCAATGTTTAATCAGTCATAGGATAGCTTAATTATGAAGGATATTTAACCATTATGTTACAGTGGTTCTCACTTTTTTTTTTAATCCAGAGGTGAACGTGGACTCATTTTCGACTCATGATTGTCAACCAGTCAGTCTTGTCACTCAGGGTGATAAGGATGAACTGAAATTTTTGGTTTGTTTCAAGTCAAGTCTGAGCAGGAAACAGTTGACTTTGCTTACCATCAAACTCACTAAACCTGTCTCGTGTACACAAACAAAGAAGGAGCATACAAACCCCTTTCTCTCGCCGGTGTCACTGCCATATTCTTTACTAAAGCGGGCTGCATATATACCGACAATCAGGGCCAATTTGAGCTTTTTGACTACAATCAATTAAAAATAGCAAAGGTCTTTCGAAACTCATCTTGAGTAATTATCCTGTGGTGTGGGTTAAGTGTGATTTTTCCCCAAGACGTTCAATATTTAATAAATCCCTCAGTGTGTGTGTGTGTGTGTGTGTGTGTGTGTGTGTGTGTGTGTGTGTGTGTGATGGTACAAAATAATAGATTACAATTGTGTGATTTTTGTGAAAACATACAGATTTTATTTCAAGGCACTATTGCCCAGGCCTATGTTTGGTCTGTCAAGTAATTTGCAATGGAGTTAGCAATTTACCTCCAATTTAAGCCTTCTCCTCCTGCTATTTCCTGCATTCTGTATGCCAGGTGGCACCACAGTGCCCCTCACAAGTCAATCTTGGTACTGCAACGGATATCTTTTAAGTGTGTGCTGGTCATCTCCTGCACCCGACACACAATAAGCCAAGAAATGCGCTTATTCGTTTTCGTGTGGGGTCTATCACGTTTAAATGCTAAAACATAGATACGCGTGTACGTCCCTTGGGTCACATGAGCTCATTCACACGGTAATATTGAACCCACGCACACACCTTGACGACGACGACGAAGGGAGAGTTAACGCGACTTGCTCACCGTCGGCTACGCACGACGCGTTTCGTACTTTTTACAGTGCCAAAACACAAACATATTAACACATTTTTGAGAGACAAAAAGTAGCTCACCTACCATTGACGACGGTAAAGTGTCCGGGGGAGCCGCCGCGCTCCCCAAAATCCAAGTTCAGCTGTTGCTGCTTCTGTTGATTAAAAAAAAAACAGACACAAAACTTTAAGTTCTCCCACATTGTGACTTTTTCACATTTTCACGTGGGTGACACTCCATTATTCGACGCGAACGGCGCCACGCACAGAGTGACGGTTACTGAGAGTTTGTTGATGGGTTCTGGGGCAAGCAGCAGTTAAGTTAGCAGGGAACTGAGCAACATGCATCCGGTTGTGCCTTTCAAAATTAAAACAGACACATCCGCATATCCCAACAATAAAACCAATTGTTATGCGCTCTATTCAGTCAGCTGAAGGTTTGCAATAAAGTTGCAGGAAAACTTTTATGGGTTGCAATACAACACTTCAGACAGACAAAAGAGAACGTTTTAGGTTTATGTATCATTCTGTTTGCCAATTTGGTTGTTGTATGATAAAGTGAAAGTGTTTTTATTTGCTTTGAGTGCCAAAGTTTGAAGAGATGTTAAGGTAATGAAAAATGCTATAGTATGTGTACGACATCAAAGTGTCCACCTTCAAGTTTGATTTGAGCTTCTGCTTTTATTTTGAACGCCCTGCTGCAAATGTATTCCTGTGCCCGAGAAGAGCTTTGGACTTCCAGGCTGTTTCCGGAACAAACCTGTTCTTTGCTCCGCATTCTAATTATGCCAAAAGGAGGTCACGCATGGTGGACCTCCTCGGCGCAGACTTGTTTGTGCAGCACACAAACAAAGAGAATGTGTTATTCTAAACCTAACCTTACATTGCATGTCAAACACCCGCGTTTCTTGCAAATCATAAGACATGGCTGGCACACCCTGCATGTGTTGAGGTGACCTACATTTTTACATGCCCAACACGACCTCCCTTTGCTTGGTGGGTGTGGTGCTCCAGCTAAATGACAGGCAAATATGCCTGTGCAGTTAATAAAGCCACTTACAGTCGCCCCCCTCCCTCTCCCCCGCCACCCCCCGGGCCAGTCGGCTCCAGACGCTCAAGTGAGCTTGCAGCATTCCAAAGCGTGTCGGATGTACATAATAGCTGCACTAGAATTAGTCAACAACTCTGCAGCTCATTTCACCCCCAAAATGGGCCCTGCTGGGTAACCCGAGAGCACATTGCCCTGAATGTGGACCAAGTTGACCTTACCCCATCCACTTGCCTCACATACATTCTCATTCCAGCTGATGCCGTTTAAAGACTCCAAATGCATGCAGTTTACATCTCGGCGATCTTATCAGTTCCTGTGGAGGAAGCCAGGATTTGAAATGGGCGTCGGCTGATGTCAAGCTTGGCATGCATGACTTGATCACATTTTCAAATCAGTCCAGCCCCTGCAGCTCTTGGCCGACATGTGGGTTTCATGCATCTGCGAATCAAGGATTGGTGCAGGGAACTTCAGACAACTCAAATTCCAATTTTCAGACCTCGTCAAGACAATCGCAAGATGAAACATTTTATTAAAAATATGTGCAGGTGTGTCAGTGTATAAATTGTCACAGTAGTAGTCACATGATCGGGGTTGGCATACTGTAACGAAGTACGTAGTCACCTATTCATTCACTCGCGGTAGCAGCACGTGATGACTTTGGCGCTTTACTTTGCTGTTTTTCCGCCTTCCCTCGTTTGACGGTGTCCTTCTTGGAGGGAGCCTCGTCGCCCTCGTCTTCCTCGGGCTTGATGGCGACCTTTCTCAACTTGTGTTTGCCCTTGACGGGCGTCGAGAACGTGAGCGAGGCTTTGATAAAGTCCAGCGGGAAGACCCCCACGTCGCCGTCAAAGCGGTTCTTGGTCACTTGCAGCGAACGGCGGCCTGGGCACGTCACCAGTTTCTTCTCCTGCAGGATGAGCACGTTGTCCGCCTCTTGGCTGGCCTGTCGGGTCACAAAAGTGATCGCGGTGACATGATGTGAAGTGAGTTTTGCGTCGGGTTTTATTCATGTGTTGTTTTTCTTTTTTGTCCAATCAACAGTTGTCAATTTCTTAAATTCACATTCACAGACCAACAAACTTGATTATCTTGTGAAGAAGTGATTTTTCTCTTTTCTCCAGGTCTATCATCTCTAAAGCGACAGCCTAGCAGGTGCACCGATTACTATTTTTGTATTTTGTTCCTGCTTTCAGCTGTCTCTGTCTATCACTCAATGGGAAAAACGGAGAAAAAAAAAAAGCAAGCTAGCACCTTTGCCGAGCCAAATATGGAGGCCGTCTGCAGTTCCCGGTCGTCGTCTTCCTTCCTCGGGTGAATGATGAGCGTCACGTGGCAGCTGGAGTTGGTGGCGAATTTCCTGAACGCACTGATGATGTGGTCCTGGACGGCAAACCTGGAAGTTTTAAGAGCAGAAATAACCTCGGCTGATGAGCCGCTTGCTGCTTCAGCCCCTGAAGCTTCTGGAAACGCTCACGCACTTGTCAACCGAGAGGTTTTCCTGTCCCATCATGAACTGCAGGTTGTCGATGACCACGTGGTTGATGTCGTAGAGGTAGACAGCGTGCTGCATGGTGTCCAGAACCGCCTTAATGTTCTGCTGGCCATGGAAGGTCATGAAATAGAGCGGCAGCTCCTCAAACTTGTCCGCCCAGAAGTCGTACTGCTCCAGGTTATCCTCTAGCCGCTGCACGGCGAACTGCGTCAGCATGATCTTGGCCAGACGCACGTTGTTGATCTCGAAGCTGCCCCAAAGTGTGTTGACGCCCTGCATGCAGAGGTCCAGGGCCAGCTCGCTGATGAAGGTGGTCTTCCCGCTTCCCGTGGGACCTGCACGACGTCGAGACACAACACAGAATGCATCTTAATGGGCATGTGAGAGGATGGCAAAGGGGGTAATTCACACAACTTCTGTCAGCCATTCCTGTCATTTTCTCTCACACGCAATGGATCAATTGTTCACCTGTAAAAACCGTGAGCTCTCCCTTGCGGTGTCCCTTTAGGATCCTGTTGAGCTCAGGAAAACGTGCCCATTTGACACCAGCCACTTGCTCGGTGTTCACCATCTCCCCATACACGTCGTCGCGGAGCTGCTTGAAGGACACGATGGACTTGTGCGCGGCAGGGATCGCGCTCGCCACGATGCGGCTTAGGTTCTTTCCCTGTGCCAGGGCCTCCCCGGGACAGGGCCGGAACTCACCAGGCCGTACCAGCCAGCAGCGCCGCAGGCCCAGCTTGCGTGAGAAGATCTTTGAGGCCTCCCAGGAGCGCACGTCGCCGCCCAGCCACAGCGTGACGCGCTTGAACTGCTCCAGGTAAGGGAGCAGGGCGGGCGGCAGGCAGCCCACGCCCCGCGGGAGGGCAACGCTGGCTAATCCCGTAGCCTGGCTCACAGCCAGCGTGTCCAGCTCGTGTCCCGTGAGGACCACATTGGCGTCCATACGGCTCAGCAAAGGGAGGCCAAACAGGTTGGTGTAGGAGGTGCACTTGGGGACTGTCGCCTCGTTGTAACGGATGGCGCCGTCGGCCGCGCTTTGCGCCGAAAGGAGCTTCAGCCCTTTTAGGGAGGAATTGGGACCACCCAGCCAGGGGAAAACCAGACTCTTGGTGGGCTTGAACAGCCTGACGCCAAACTTCTTCATTGTTGCGTTGGAGATCTTTGTGATCTACCAAAAAATAAATAAATGCGCGAAACACGTCAAATCTGATTACACAGGTGAATTTTTTTTTAAATCAGAGATGCAAAAAATGAAATATTAAAATAGGCATCAAAATATGTTGAAGAACAAATGAAGTCATCTATGATTTAAATTTGCTGGTGACTAGTGTTTTTATTGACAGAAAAATAACTCAAAAATAATATTATTTAATCTATACTTGAAGGGAGAAAAAAAAATCCATTGAGACTATAAATGTGATTTTACGATGAAAAAGGGAGATTTTATTGTAAAGTAATGTTGACCATCCGTACCTGGAACATGGTTCTGATGAGTGTCACCTCATCCTCAGTCAGATCCGAGAAGGGCACCGAAGCAGACCAGATGCTGCTCACCTCCCTGGCGTCCCTCTCGCTCTGCTCCAGCTCCTCGGCACTCTCGGGGTAGCCCAAGAGCACTTCCGGGTTGAGGAAATCTCGCTCCTCAGCCTGCATCACCTCCAAGCAGTCCTGGAGGTCCTCCCAGCTCCCCTCCACCTGCGTGTCCATGCACATGAACTGCCCGGTGGTCTTGTCCACAAACAGAGAGAAGCGTTCAGCCCTGGAGGCGGCGGCCACAAAGATGCTGGGCACGTGCAGGCAGCTGAAGCCATCGTGGAAGTGGACGTCTTTGGACCGTAGGTACTGTTTGATATCTGCGACTGTGACGGTGCTCACTGGGAAGTCCACTGTGAATTTGGCATCTTTTTTGTACGCCCTGGACAAGAAGGAGCCAGTGTCCCGTATTGCAAAAGCCCACAAAGACCCAGGACCTCTGCTATGAATCAGGAAACGAAGGGATGAAAAATGTCTTGGGGAGGGAAACTTCGGGGTCCCCACCTGAGAGAGACCCCTCAGAAGCAATCTCCTCCACATCGGACAAAGTGGATTGATCCTGCAAAACACAGCGAGAGACATTAACCGTCACAGGAAGAAAATGTAATATTTTTGGAACGTATCCTTCATAATTCATTTGATTTCAACTCTTTACGCTCTTTTTAGCTTTGGTCATTGATACACACTAAGATTACTTTGGCGCCATCTAGTGAAATCCTGGTATGGTAGATATGTAAAAACTCTCCATTCATTTGAAAATATTGATATGGAAAGTGCGGAATACTAAAAAAATGGGTAAATTAGGTAAATTTAGGAAATAGTTTCCAAAATGTCTCGAATGAAATGAACGGTTTGACAGATAAAAAAGAAGAGGAACTTTATTTGTTTGATTCTAAATGTCTAATTCACTGCTAAGCCATTGTGTCTAATTCACTTCAAAGCCTTCGTGTGTGTGTAAAATGTGGATTATTGGGAAAACTCTGAATTTGGGGCTGTGAGAACACAAGCCTCCTGAGTTTGAATTATTTGAACAGCATAAAAAATGTGGAATTACAAAAAGTGTGGAGGAATAATTAAAAAACAAACAGTCTCGGAGCAGAAAACGTGTGAATTGTGCAATTTAACAATAAACTCCATTTTAGTGTCAAAAATTGAGCATCTTACGCTTTCAGCCGCCTGTATACGTCCTCATCTTGTCCTCCATGCGTATGCGTGAACCCGGGCTTTTCGGTTCCTCTCCAAAACATGTCCGTGTGATATTGGCACAAAAATATTAAGGCACCGAATTTAAGATGTCAGCCAATCACAGGGATTTATATTTTCATTTTAAAAAATTATAAAAACAAACTAACACCTTCATAAAAATAAAAGTGATGCTGCATGATCCCTAAACTTGTGAAAACGGCTTAAGCCGCGAAAACTATATGCCTTTTTTGCCGACAGTTTCACCCGGAAATATAAAATTGACGTACCATACAAGGACCGTTACAAGTCCGTACAAAACGTGCACCAAACGGAATTAAACGATATTTTAAATTCGACAGTTTAGGTATCCAAATAGCACTATGTCGGCATTATAAAATAAAATTCCGATTGTATTATTTTTAAATGAAATCTTACTGGTGGCACATGCTCACTAAAGTCTTTAAAAATACATTAAGCGTGAAAACATGTGTGACTGCGTAAGACTCGTTTTACCCGGAGTGATGTAATTGACGGAACAAAACAATACACGATACAATACAGTTTTTTTTTGTTTCACCCGGAGTTAAAAGATTGACGCACTGCTCCAGGCGTCCTCTGTCAATGTTACTTGTCTTCGATTTTTTTTTTTTAAATTCCTCTCATCGAGTCGTTTTCCATTTTTTCTGGAGGTTTTTAGCCACAAAATAGATTAAATGACATCCAGGGGGACGCCGAGTCGCTTCCTGAAAAGCGTCCTCCAAAACGGCGTGGGACGTTATGTGTGCCAGCTTAAGCGGATCTCCATCATCTTCTCCAAAAAGGGCCACAGCTCGCTAGGTGTCAGGTAAGAAAAACATCCTATGCAAAACATTAGATGGTTGTAACACCATAATTGTTTTTAAACAGAGATTTTATTGAAGATGGAGTGGTGGATTACGCCAAACAGAACCCTGGCACCGTCGTGTATGTGTCCCCGGAATCGTGCAGCAAACCTAAAATAGTGGCCGAATACTGTGAGTAGACGTGCTTATGAATATTTAACATTTTTTCGGGAGTTGGCTAAATTACTCACGCTGTATTTCAGTAGAAATACATATACTTGAATGGCATTGTGATGGATTACGTAGACGTTTGTTTGCCTGGACTGATTTATTCTTTTGGGCTGAGTGGCGTTTAATTTTGATGTTATCCCACCCGACAGTAAACGGCAACGTGAGGGAAGAGATTGTGGCGAGCAAAACATCCTCACAGGTGTCTGAGGTTCTAGCCAGGCTGACCAATCAGTCGGGCCTGGACGTGATCCGCCTTCGCAAGCCCTTCCACACAGACAACCCCAGCATCCAGGGCCTGTGGCATCCCTTCACCAACCGTCCCCTCACCCCTCGGAATGATGACAAAGTGTGACATTTTGGAATTGGTTATATTAAATCAAAAGTTTTTGTGTACAGTATTTTCCTGTGATCGCTTGGATGCCCTTTCTGTGTCGCATATTTATTTGTGGTCTAAATGTTTGTCGTGCAAACACTGGCGGTTCAGTGTCATAGTGTTTGAACAGCTTGTCAGAGTGAAGGCCTGAGCCATCATCCCCTACACTGATGCCACTCTGAAAATATTTTACCGGCCTTCAACAGCTTTATTTGTTTGAATCATGCAATATATTTTGCTGGGGAAAAAAAGCATCTTTTACGGCTACTTGTGACTGACATGTCTCACAATGGCAGCTCAGATCCAATATAACATAATTAAGATGACTTTAGATTGACAGTGTCAGAGAGGTACAGTATTCATTTAAAAATATTTATTAATGTGCTTGCAGTACCGATTGTATGACAAAGCTTCAAGGGTCTTTCCCATAGTTTCAAATTCCACCAAGGCGCCTATAAAGATGATTTAGTTTTCAATTTATGCCATTGGGAGGTCATTGCACAGCTGGAGCAGCACCACTGCTGGACATACGGCATGGCTCAAAATAAAGATGCTGTTGCTTGGCGACGCCACAGCACTCTGTCACTCAACGAGGCCTCGTGGGGTCCGTTCCCTGCTGCAAAATTGGATTGTGGCCCTCCAGCTTGTTTTTAAAACCCACACTAAGTGAACAAAAAAATATTCGGCTTACCTGACATCGCAGTACCTGCAGGAAATGAAATCACTTGGCACCAAAGTGCCATTAAATAAACAGGAGCCCTGTCCTGGAAAAATCTGAATTGGCATCAACATTTTCAGTCTCATTTGACAAAATTCAAAAATATTTTTCAGGTTTGCTGCAGGTGATGTGTATAGACAAACAAGCTATGAAACAGCTTTTTCTCTCAGTATTTTGCAGAAATTCATACAAATCTCTTTTTTTCTCAAAACATTTATTTTAAACATGAAACTTAATAAATTAACATTTTAAATGTTCAAGAATTGACCATCCTAAAATGAGCCATCAAACTTCCTGTCTTTCTGCTGGTCCTCATATGTAAAGTCAACTCCACTTGCCCCAGCTCTGTCACAGTCTTTTGTCATGTCGAGCTGTACAGATGAGGCAGGAAACCTCGGCAAAGCATTTGCAGGCGGGAAGCACATGACTCAGATGGAAAGTTCTCAACAACAAATGAATGCTTTTTGCAAAAGGATGGCCGCCACGTCTTTGGCAATTTCAGCGCGGCTCATTCTGTGATCGCCTTCCTCGAAGCTCGCGTCTCGTCATACGTGGGTGGGGGGAGGGGGGGGGACAATGTGAAAATGATTCTGCTCAGTTTCTTAGCTGAATCAAATTAAATAGTCGCTGAAAGGGTTGAAGAAATCCCACATTTGGCAAAACTGTTTTTTGTAAACTAGTTCCACTCTGTAACCGTGTTGTTCGTGTCAGCAGTGCACATCAACGGGGACATGCTTTGAACGATGGAAGCTGCTGAAAAGAATGGTCCTGACCTACTCAAATGACCTTTTCTGGCAATCTTTTTTTCAATATCCAGAAAAAATATTGATTGAAGCAGCACGCTAACCAGGTTGTTAGCGTGTGTGCTATCAAAGTTCCCGGGTTCAAGTCTAGGTGGAGCCTACCTGGACGGAGTTTGCATGGATTATTTATTTATTTATTTATTTTTTTAGTACCTTAGTCCTCTTAGATGGAGCTCTCGTGTGGCTGGAGATCCAGCTGCGTGTGTTTCCTCTGTTCCAGGATGCGGTTGAGCTCCTCGGTAAAGGAGTGGTAAAGCGGCGAAGCCCCATCGTGGTCCACCTGCCGCAGGAGCACGTAGCTATTGCCGTTCATCTTGCGCAGGACGCTGGGCAGCGTGGCGGACATTCCGTTGGCGTAGTCGGCGTCGGGCAGCGGTGGGGGCAAGGGGAGCGGAGGGGCGGCCGGCGGGGTGCCGGTCGTCGGCGATCCCTCGCCGGGAACGATCTGCAGGAAGTCTCCGAAAGCGGGCACCGAGATGGAGCGGCGTCCTTGACGTCCGTTGGAGATGGTTTGAAGCTCCACGTGGGAGCTCCCTTTCCTCTCCGAGGAGCCCAGGATGTGCAGACCCTGCTGCTGGGAGAACTTTCGGCTGCGAGAAACCCGCCTGGTGCAGAAGCTCACGTAAAGCAAGACCACGGACAGCACCAGGCACAGCCCGCCCAGGACGGCCACCAGGCAGATGTACACGGCCTCCATGTGCCGGTAGGCGTGGAGCTGCGGCCCGGCGGGCAGCGGGGCAGCGAGCGACGGGGAGGCCCGCCCAACCGTGGACAGGTCAATCGCCGCCGTTGTGCCGGGTAGCGTGGACGGATAAATCGCCGCCGCCGTCGTCGTCGTCGTCTCCTCCGCCGCAAAGTAGGAATCCGTGTGCACCCTTACCGTGTACAAGTAAACCAGGACGGAGACGGAGTTCTCCACTGCGAAGCAGCGGTACGAGCCACTCTGCCTGCCCCGAGCCCCGATAATGAGGAGGCCGTCCGTGCCCACGCGGTAACCCGAATCGACGCCGTAACCCCGCAGCTCCCTGCCGTCCAACGTCCAACGTGGCATCGCCAGGTTGGAGCGCAGTTCGCACTGAAGGAGGACGTCATCTCCCGCCATCACCGAGCGCCTCCGGTGGACCACTGCAGAGCCCGGGAGATAAAACGGCATAAGAATCAATTTCCAGAATCAATATAAAAACTGTGAATGAACACATACCGTTTCCCGAATTCTCCTTACAGCCACTGGTGCCTCTCTGGATGTCCTGGGTGAGGTTCGACCTGGAATGAGACGATAACACCAAAACTTCTGTTTTTGGAAATCACCATAAAATGGCTGCTTCAAACCAAAAAATGGCAGATTTCCTGTACGTATTTTCTGGCACGGCTTCTTGAGACTTTTTGTGGGTCTACTCATGACACAAATGCCTACCAAATTTTGCTCAGTGAAACTACAGCATTAAAGGCCTCACCTCTGCGCTCGCGACCACACCTCCACGCACTCCCGGCCATCCCAGCCACAGAAGGGGTCCCTGGCGAAGACGCAATCATAACAGGAAGCGTACCTCCGACAAGCCGACATGGGGATCTGCACCACCCCCGAGTGGGAGCCCACGTAGACGTGCCGCTGCGAGACAAAACGGGGCATGCTGCGAATACGTTCACGGCGTCATGTCGGCATTCCGACGTGGGGGAAAAAAAACAAAGTGGCGAGGCTCACCAGGGCCGGAGCGAGGACCATGCTCTCGATGGGCTGGCCTTGATCGAACAGCTGCAGCTCCTCCATGATATGCATTTCGCCCCCAATGTCCACCGCTCTGTGCAGCCAGCCGTCATCTAGAATAGGACATAACCGCGTCTAAAGTACCATATTTTCAAACTGCTCTGGAGTAAGGATCATCAGTCAAGGGGTTGGATACCAAAAACAGAACTCGGAAGTGTTAGAAGCCCAAATCCGTCCAGAACTACAAACAAGTTGCGCCCAAACAACCGCTCACCCGTTCCCAGGAAGAGGACGGTGTAGACGTTTCCGTCCAGCGCCGGCTGTTGGTGCGCGGCGATGCGGACGTAGTTGACACTCCTCTTGAACATGAGCGGCCGCGCCCCGGCCGGACGCACCTGGATGGCCATGAGCGGGTGCCTCCGCGCAAACGTCAGCACGCCGTCCGGGAGGTCTCGCGACGAGTTGATGCCCCGGGATCGGTGCTCGTCCGTGATGCACTGAAGACGGGGCGAGGCCTGCTGAGGTCTCCTCTTTGCTCGTGTGAGGATTCGGGCGGTTTTGAGTGTTAACTTACAGACCCGGGTCTTGGCTCGGGGACCTTGCCTGTGTACTCTCTCCACTTGGAGTCCTGCACCTCCATGTAGGGCCCGTCGAAGGCCTTCTGCACGTCTGAGAAGGCATACCGGCAGATGGCCGACGCTTTGATGTTCTTCCTGACAGGCAACAGAAAAGTACAGAGCTGACGCATTTGAAACAGGACATTGGTGAAAATTTCGACATTTTACTGATTTTTTTGGTCCAGATTTTCGAAATATGATTGCTCTGCCTCCTGCGCTACTATATTTGCCACTAGCTCAGTCTAGTTTTTGCTTGAGATCACCGAATATGAATTACTGTTTAATCCTGCTTTTTACACCTACAGAAAGCAATGAGTGTAGGTTCATTGTGCGTTATTGTCTGATCACATGTAGCAGCTACAAATAAAATTGCAGTATCCGTACTAACATCAATAAGCACAAGCTGCCTGAGGGTTGTTTGAAGTGATTTTTTTTTTTCAACCATTGAGTTGAACATAATCTCTCACCATTCCAGGCCGAAGACGCCGTACAAGAAGCTGCTCTGCGCGTCGCTGCCGCGCATGACGAAGACACCACGCAGGACGTTGAGGTACAGCTCGTACTCGGGCACAAAACACACTAGCCGGGCCTTGAGGAAAGAGGTCCACTTCCTCTGCAGGGTTCTCTGACCACCCCAGTCCGTCTGCAGACAAAGAGGACACATGGCTTGGACCCGTCTCCATTTCTGCGGTGTGGCTTAGCAACAATCGCTAATATGAGCGAGAGGCCGCAACCAGCGCGAGGAATTTAACATTCAAGAGTCGCAGCTCTACGCCCGCTTGGTATTGAAATTGTCGCTGGTTTATCTGAATGAGTGAAGCTGCAGCGGCTGCGTGTCTGACCGTTTTTTCCTCCAAGGGCTGCACTGATGAGAGTTGCTTCTCAAAAACGAGGTCACATGTCCTAAAGGGACCTCTGAGTGGGTCACCACGGTAACGGCGAGGAAGAGACAGCCTTCTTAGAATTGTGTCCGCAGAGCGACAAACCAAATGTAGTTATGAATTGTGATTTAAGCGTGTTGCTTAAGTGCACCTAAAACAATAATAACAACCACAACAATAATAAAAATGATGTCGCGTAAGTGTACAATAACTTTGTTGGCGAGCATGTTATGTGCTAAACGGGACAATATTAGGCCTCATGTGACTGTGACTCCCGCACGAAGCAACATAAACAGGAAGTGGAGCTCGCCGTCTGGACCGAAGACGCTGATTGCACGTGAAATGTGGCAAGCTGGCCGAGGGTGGGCGTTCCGACCTTGCAAACCCGCGCCACCCTGGACACCTTTGTCCGGCTGGGGTACGCCATCTGCTCCTGGCTCCTCTCCGTGAAGAAGAAGTAGATCTTGTCGTCGTCGCCGACGGAGCTGTTGACGCTCTCCCGCAGCAGGGCCGAGCCCACAAAATCCGCCTCTGGAAGCCGAA
Source organism: Hippocampus comes (assembly GCF_001891065.2). Lineage (NCBI taxonomy): Eukaryota > Metazoa > Chordata > Actinopteri > Syngnathiformes > Syngnathidae > Hippocampus > Hippocampus comes. The sequence goes on from NW_017804812.1 coordinate 405,149, forward strand.
CGGGAAGTCAGAGTGCGGAGGTGGTGGAGAATCCGGATAGGACGGGGTAACGCGCTCACCCAGAAGCCAGCGGGTTGGCGCTTCCTCCGTCCTAAGCGTTGGGAAGGGGAAGTTGCGGCGCACGTCCGGAGAGCTGCGGAACTCATACTGGGAAGCCGTGAACATCTCGCCATCTGATCGAGAGGAGGCACAACAACGGTTTTGAAAATTGCAGGACCACACATTGGCCACTCGGTGTTCATATTTGGATGCATTTTGCATCTAAAAACCAGGCCGCGTACCTGCAAGGAGGCCCGTGTAGCCCTTGGCGGGGTCATACGGACACCTGTCTCTGCCGTCCTCGAAGCTCGCCGGCAAGCCGAAGCGTTCGGAATCCTCGCGGGGGAGAAGACAAGAGACGTTGCCCGTCAGCGTCCCAGTACTTTTTTTTAACGGAACTCGGCGTAGTCGCGGCTGCACTTACGACGAACGCGCAGAGAGGCCTGAAGGCGTTGGTGCCGCACGCGTACAGGTGAGTCTCGTTGTAGCGTTGCAGGAAGCGGATGTGATTGAAACACTCGGTCTGCTCACACGCGCACACAAACAAAAGCACACGACGTCAACGTTGGAGAAGTCATCCAGTAGCGAGGCGAGTCGGAGTACGCGGGATGCACCTTGTTGTCCCGGCCTTTGTTCAGGCACTGCTTCTTCTGCTCGGGGGACGCGTCCCAGTCAATCTGGCAACAGTCAGAGAATGAACGACGGTCCACACACCCGATATAAAAACCGCCTTGGTGTTCGGAGTTGGAGTTGGCCAACATTCGAATAATAAATAAAAATATATATAGTATTAGGGCGGCCCAGTGGTCCAGTGGTTAGCGCGTCGACCTCACAGTGCAGAGGTACCGGGTTCAATTCCAGCGCTGGCCAGTGTGGGTTTTCTCCGGGTACTCCGGTTTCCTCCCACATTCCAAAAACAAGCATGGCAGGCACTCTAAATTGTCCGGAGGTGCGAGTGTGAGCGCGGATGGTTGGTTATTCGTCTCTGTGTGCCCTGTGATTGGCTGGCAACCGGTTCAGGGTGTCCCCCGCCTACTACCCGAAGACGGCTGGGATAGGCTCCAGCACCCCCCGCGACTCTTGTCAGGATAAGCGGATCAGAAAATGGATGGATGGATATCTAGCATTTGATATTTCAGCGACAAAAAGCCGCCGCTCGTTCTGCTTCCA
>NW_017804812.1:412888-418794 GCF_001891065.2 Hippocampus comes
CCAGAAGCCAGCGGGTTGGCGCTTCCTCCGTCCTAAGCGTTGGGAAGGGGAAGTTGCGGCGCACGTCCGGAGAGCTGCGGAACTCATACTGGGAAGCCGTGAACATCTCGCCATCTGATCGAGAGGAGGCACAACAACGGTTTTGAAAATTGCAGGACCACACATTGGCCACTCGGTGTTCATATTTGGATGCATTTTGCATCTAAAAACCAGGCCGCGTACCTGCAAGGAGGCCCGTGTAGCCCTTGGCGGGGTCATACGGACACCTGTCTCTGCCGTCCTCGAAGCTCGCCGGCAAGCCGAAGCGTTCGGAATCCTCGCGGGGGAGAAGACAAGAGACGTTGCCCGTCAGCGTCCCAGTACTTTTTTTTAACGGAACTCGGCGTAGTCGCGGCTGCACTTACGACGAACGCGCAGAGAGGCCTGAAGGCGTTGGTGCCGCACGCGTACAGGTGAGTCTCGTTGTAGCGTTGCAGGAAGCGGATGTGATTGAAACACTCGGTCTGCTCACACGCGCACACAAACAAAAGCACACGACGTCAACGTTGGAGAAGTCATCCAGTAGCGAGGCGAGTCGGAGTACGCGGGGTGCACCTCAGGCACTGCTTCTTCTGCTCGGGGGACGCGTCCCAGTCAATCTGGCAACAGTCAGAGAATGAACGACGGTCCACACACCCGATATAAAAACCGCCTTGGTGTTCGGAGTTGGAGTTGGCCAACATTCGAATAATAAATAAAAATATATATAGTATTAGGGCGGCCCAGTGGTCCAGTGGTTAGCGCGTCGACCTCACAGTGCAGAGGTACCGGGTTCAATTCCAGCGCTGGCCAGTGTGGGTTTTCTCCGGGTACTCCGGTTTCCTCCCACATTCCAAAAACAAGCATGGCAGGCACTCTAAATTGTCCGGAGGTGCGAGTGTGAGCGCGGATGGTTGGTTATTCGTCTCTGTGTGCCCTGTGATTGGCTGGCAACCGGTTCAGGGTGTCCCCCGCCTACTACCCGAAGACGGCTGGGATAGGCTCCAGCACCCCCCGCGACTCTTGTCAGGATAAGCGGATCAGAAAATGGATGGATGGATATCTAGCATTTGATATTTCAGCGACAAAAAGCCGCCGCTCGTTCTGCTTCAACCGTGCCGCATTTCATCCCCGCAGCCGTAAAATCAAAACGGACACAATTGGATTTGCTCAATCTGCTTGAGGCTAAAATTAGTCTGTCCTCCTTTAGGATGCAAAGTTGGGAAGAAAAAAAGTGAGCGTGGATGTGCGGGCGGTGGGGGAGGGGAGGAAATCGTGTGTGTTCAGTTTGGTACTCACTGGGGGACGAGCGGGTGTGGCGATGTCAGACGCGTTGAGCGCGTAGAGCGCTCCTCTCCCCCCCACGTACAGAATCCCCGCCGGCTCCTCCAGCAGGAGGGTGCTGCAGTTGCGCGCCGAGCCGCCGAAGCGAGCGCTGCCCAGCAGGCCTGCAAACATCCAGAGGGGAGTTGGGGGGGGGGGGTCTTACTGTCGTTGTGGTATAATTGGATTGTAGCCTGTTTAGGCCCTAAGTGAAATCCATTCCGCCTCTGTTGTTTCAGAGGCAAAAATAAACAACGGCGTTTGAACGCCAAAGCGACGCTTGAAACCTTATTTCAATCCCTGACCTTGTCTTGAAGTTCCGGTTTGAGGACCTAATTCGGAACCCGAACTCTTTATTATCCATTTGATGACATCACACAAATTTGAAACCGCGATGGGAAACCGTAACCCAGGTTTGAAACCCTAATTTAAAAGTTTTGGTTCAGGCTCGTTTTTTTGCGTTCCGTGTTTCTGGTGATCAATTGGGCTGATGCTTTCGTGTCTTTTATTTTGGAAGCACGACCTACTAACAAAATATGATCACACACTAACAACGAAGAGGGCAAAGCTGCAAGCGCTGATGCGACTTGGCAGTATTGGGGCAGCCGTCCTACTCAATGCCCTAAAATGTCGCCTGAGCCATCTTGCCCCCATTTTCAACGGCCTGACCCCCCCCCCCCGCCCCGCAAGTCACAATAACAACACCCCAAGCACCTTCGCGAAGCTACAAGACGACAAAACAAACTTGCTAAAAAAATAAATAAATAAATATCTCCGTGATTGACCGAGAGGGATGACGACTTGGTTGCTTAATGGAGGTGAGTCACATGACCACACGGAGTCTTCGGCGAGGTCCGCCCCGCTGTCACAACCGCTCGTCCGTCACGTCCCTTCCAACCTCATGATATCAATCACGTTGTGCACAAGGCAAAAAAAAAAATTTTTCTCGATTTCACGATTTTTAAAACAGTTCGCAGATGTTTGCATCACACGCCTGTGGTATGCTGACAAAAAAAAAAAAAAAAAAAAAGCCAAAGGTCAAAAAAAATTCTAGACATATTTTGAAGCATTTTATCGCCATGGTGAAAGCTCAAGCTAACGTTATGTAAAAGTGTTTAGTGTTAGTTTTAATATAGGGCGTATTTGCACATTTTTAAGTCAACTACAATTCTTTTAACAACTGACCTTCTTTCTGTTGATGTATAGCAATATAGAAATAAATAATTAAATAAAATAATTAAATAAAATAATTAAAATCGTCCGCAAAAATGTCCTCGCCTGATTGACAAGGACCGAAACAAACATTTTCAGAAATAAGCAAAAAGCTCAAAATTCACTTTGTTGATTCATTTCACACCTGCTGACTCATTCAACCTGACCTGCTGACATTAAAAAACTCCCTTTCCATCATGCATCCCTTAAAAGTCCAAAAGCAGGGCGAAGAAACCCTCTTCCGATGCAAAAGCTGACGAGAAGCCCGCAACAAGACGCACGGCGTCCCGAACGCTGCGGGCGGGAGAGGAAACGCTGTGCGCGAGCGAAGCGACGTCACTCTCCCCGCGGCTATGTTGACACACAGTTATGCAAACGCGGCAGCAGCGGCTCAAGGCAGCGCGCGTGAGTCATGCCGGAGCGTGGATCTGGTATCAAAAAGAAAAAAAAAAAAGTCATGAAATAAGGACGAAGTGATGCAACAATCCTGACAGTGGAGAGCATCCCCGAGGCCCTCGCCGAGGCAGGATGGCGACCTCCGTCGTGTTTACGCAGGATTTGGATGCATAATAACGAAAAGTTACTCCGACGAGAAGCCGCACCAAACTTTTGTGTGTTTTTATGTCGCCCGCGTGACAGTCTGACAGTTGAGCCGTCACAGGTGGCGGCTTCGCCGCGTGCTCGGGCAACGAGCTAGCCGCCATGTGGGGTCTGGATGATACTAAAGCCCGCGCGCGAGTGCGTGCGTGACTTCCTGCGTGACTCGCGGCCAGTCATTTGACTGGCAAGAGAGCGTGCGGCACACAAGAAGCGACGGTGGGGACAAACGCCGCGAGCGGAGCCTGACTGACTCTCTTTCCGGGACGATTGTCACTCATTTTTATCCAGTGGATGATGTAAGGGAAGAAGACGCTCTTTATGTAACACTTAAGTCAACACAGGCTGTCCTGCGATGTATTCAACGCGCTCTCTCATTTCTTATCTTTCGTATTTTAGCTCGGCGACAGCGGCTCTCGCCATTTCCACGCAGTTTGTAAGAGCGTGGATGCCTCCCAGCAAACGTGAAATTTGGCAGGCGGCCATGTTGGTTTGGAGTGACTATTTTAGGGTCACGTTGATCATGTCAGGGGTCATTTCATTTCTTTTTTGTAAATGAAGCCCCTGAAGCTAGTTCCACGAAGCAACATCAAATTTGGAAGGAATATTTATTATGATGAGGCCCACAAAAAATATCGAGAAGCACAGGAAGTCGACCATTTTGCTTTAAAATGGCACTTCCATTAATCCACCGAAAATCTTTTCAGCCTGGTCTGGCGACTCATCAATATTTCACCCGCGCATTACTTCAGGTCTGCTAGCAGAGGCGAGAAGCAGGTCAGGTTTGTGCTTGATGACCTCGGCGAGGTGACGGGGAGGCCATTGTTGGGGAAATCGCCACGTACGCGTTTAATTTTCGACTTGCTATGAATTACGGAAGCGCACAAGCGACCGTATCAACGTCTAAAGTTGCTGCCTCCCGACCGTACCATCCTACAAACAATTTTCCGTATCGTATCATACATTATGGATACAACTGGATCAAATATTGATATCAGGGCTGTCTGCTTCATACAAATGTCATTTTCTTTGACATGTTGACACAAACACACATTTTTTTTTAATCGGGAATTATTGCATTTCTTCAATTCATTTTTTTTTTCCCCCACATAGATATCGTGGCGTATCGCTGACACTATCGGTATCGATTCAAATGATTGATGTTGCGCATGCCTAAAAAAAGGATCAAGTATTAATGTTACACTTTCCTAAAACGAAGACAAACTATTGACATGGCACTTTGCTCATTGCAACATTGTAGCTCTCCCACGATGCCGTGACATCATGTGAGGTTTCGTCCCTCCCGTAATCCCAAAGTGGCTGCGCTTTCTCAATCGGCGCTCCTAACAATCACCCGGACAAGCTATAAAGCCTGGACAGCCATTTCTTGGCGGCTTAAGGGCGGTCATTTTAAAGGATGGAAGATCTGGATGTTTGCCAAAGTCATCATCCACGAAGGCTAGTTCATCGGCGTTCATTTTTTTTTTTTTTTTTACTACACTGGACAAATTTTCATCGCGGCTTACACAAGCCGGACGAGTTTGCCGCTCCCGTGACGAATGCGGCGGCGTGTCCTTGCGCTCCCACTCAAGCAGGCCATCTGTCAAACATACTGTCTGTCTAATTCAGGCAGCGTGACACGTCCGCCCACGCTGATGACCGCACAAATGAAGATGCGCATTAGAAATGTTTTCAGCGTGCGCGCCGAGTGACATGTGTCACCATCGGCGGAGCGAGGGGGGGTTGGAACATATCGTGCGCATGGGACCAAGCGCACCCCCGCAGCACAAAAACAAAGCGCGCTCCCGTAGAAAGTGGGTCAAGGACGAACTCTTAAAGTCGGCGGTGAGAGAGAAACGCGAAAATCTGATGAAACGTTTTTTTGGGGGGGACAGCTCAACAGCGGCGGTTTAAGCTTTTCAATTTCGATTAGAGTCGCGGTCGCCGTGACGCCGTCGTCCGTCAGCCGTTCGCGGTAGCCGTCGGCGTAACGAAAGCAACGCGCGGCCTGATGAAACCTCGTGATGTGATGCAAAACTTTGAAATCGGGCTTGTTTTGGTTGTTGTCAGAAGAGAAATGCTGTAGTTACGTTGCACAAAAAAAAAAAAAAAAGACAAAAAATATTAAAAGAAACCGTTTTAATAAGTGTTATTCAATACGTAACATCTTTAATCTTTTCTTTTTAGTAAAGCTCAACTTTTTTTTCTCAAGCAAAGTACAACAGAGATACAGTATTTGTCTTCTTTTCCGGAAAGTCAAAATCAAGTTTGTCTTCTTTTTAGGGTGAGCGCACCATCAATATCTTATATTCATTTTAAGAAAGTACAACATCAATAGTTTGTCTTCTTTTTCGGAAACTAAAACATCAAGAGTTTATATTTTTTTTTTAGGAAAGTGAAACATCCCTAATTTGTCTTCATTTTAGGCATTCACAACACCAATAGTTTGTTTTCTTTTTGGGAAGTGTCACATCAATATTCTCTCTTTTTCGGAAAGCCCAACATCAATAGTGTGTCAAATTTTTTGTGGAGGGGTTTTAGAACGCTCCCTCACTATTCTCGTGGCTCCGAATGTGAGGCGGCGATGGCTCTGGATGCCGCCCTGCTTGTTCTTGCCCTTCTCTAATAATACTCGTCCCCAGAGGATCACACCAGGGAGGGATGATGGGAAGGGGGGGAGGGCGTCGGAGTTTCCCTTCCTCACTGCAGCTCTGCCGCAGTGGTAAGGGAGGGAAAAAGGTGAGTGGGGGGGGGCG
>NW_017804812.1:418824-432507 GCF_001891065.2 Hippocampus comes
GGGGGCAGAATACACCAATTCAGCAGTATGCGCTGCATGGACGCTGATCGTTAAATGTTTTGCCGAGCGGCTCGATGTAGGACAGGACTTGGGAGACCACGCGCCACCCCCGGGCTAAAAAAAAAAAAAAAAAAAAAAAAACGGTGCCAGTCGCTCAGCGCTGAGGCCAGCGAGCATGTGGCAGCAAATCAGGCCACAAGGTGCATGGCTGCCGCCTCCCCCTCCCCCCTTGCCTCACCCTTGAGGAAGACCGTCGTCCTGGGCGTGACGTCCACATCTGGGGAAGCGCTGAAGGGGAAGGCCCGCGGTTGGGACGCCGCCGCCAAGAGGAGAAGGAGGAGCTTCTGGAGTCCCATGTTGAAGAAACATGTCCAAGTTTGCATCTTGAAGGACCGTGTCCCACTTGCGGGGGGGAAAAGAGACAACCAACTGTTAACGGACAGCAACGGCCCATGAGAGAACCCCTGAAACAATTCAGTCGTTATTTAATTTATTTTTTTTAAGAGTGGATAGACATGGCAAACCGTAATAATATCAATAATTCAATGACATCAACGAAAACGTCTGGTGCAGAGAAGTGAGGGCGGTTGTTAAACTTCACACACCCCTCCCGGGACAGGAACATCCATTCACACAGGTGCCATTCTGCCTCTGATATTCGCTCCAAAGCTGGGAAATTGGCAGGTTGCTTTTTAAGCTACACTTCCATTGAAGCATCTGTAGAAATGCTATTGAACCAACATTATTACATAACAAAAGCTTTTTTTTTTTGTGTGTGTGTGTGTGTGGATTTTGAATGCATGAATCATCATCAACAACCACTCCAATGACACAAGTAATGTCCACTTCAAATCATATAACCGGAAGTTTGGACGTCACATATCAAGTGACGTTGATTGTAATTGGATTTTCCTGTTTGGTTGTTTTTCTTGAATGTATTTCATCATGGGTTTTTTTTTTTTTTTTCATTAGTATTTGAGTATCGTTTTATTTGACGATTGGTATCGTCTGTTCATTCTTTAATTTTTTTGGAACGTTTAGTTTTTCGCTTCTATAGGCAGCAGGAAGATTAGCTGGTGTGTATTGCAAGAACTAATGGGGCTCCTATAAACAATAATCAAACTTATTGTGTTTTGAATGTCGGTGCTTGCATGTGTCCTCTTGGCTGTTTGACTGGGGGAAGAAAAAGAGGAGATTTTTGCATACGCAAACACAAATTCTCATGACTTCATTCTTCGCCTTTTACCTGGTTTTTAACGACACGAAAGTCTGTCTCTCAGAGACCCCCCCCCCACCCCCACCCGGCGCCTCGACGCAACGGCGAACTAATTAACACATAATTCACACAAAACGTCCGGGAGCTTGTTGTCCACCGAGTCCCACCGGACTAAACAAAGTGGCTGCCAAGTGAGCAAAAAAATAAAAACTTTTTGCAGCGGGGCACGCACACGCACACAAACGCGCTGAATTCAGGTGAGGTGCGTGAACGTATTCGGGCATTTTTACGTGAAATAAGCATAAAGAAACGGACTCACCTGCTGTATGCACCTGTACGCGCGGACGCGGACAGAACAGCGAGCTCCGTCTGCAAATCTGCTCTCTCTGCTTAGCTCAGCTGCGACATCGCTTCAACGATTGTGGCCCCTCCCACGCATGAACAGTCTTTGGCCGGTGCCTACACAAACACGCGTGCGCGCGCACACACACGCTCTCACACACACACACACACAAAAAAACACTGTACACGCGTGTGTACTGTTTTCTAGATTTATTGCAACTTTAGAGTTTGTCTTTGTGATGGCATGTAAAACTCATAAAGATGGAATTTGGAGATAAAACGAATCACTTTTAAACACTTTTGTTAAAGTATTCATCATGTTTTTTAAAAAAAATATGTCCGACTAAACGGCCATATGAATTGAAAATATCCATACAGGGCGACACTTTTCAGAGCGCGATGACTTTGAACTTCATTTCCCAGAATGCATCTCGGCTACGGAAGCCGCCACGATCCTATGAGGTATGGGGAGTGATTTGTGCCAAAATTATTTACACCGCGACATCCGCCATTGTCAATTAACACTCTTTAATGCCCCGTTTGATGGAAATAACCTTAAGTATTTCGTTTCCCTGATGGCATTTGGAGATAAAACGAAGCACTTTTAAACACAGAAACACAGACGTTGCCACTTTTGTTGAAGTACTCATCATGGTTTTTAACAGAAATATGTCCGATTAAACGGCCACATGAATTGAAAATATCCATACAGGGCGACACTTTTCAGAGCGCGATGACTTTGAACTTCATTTCCCAGAATGCATCTCGGCTACGGAAGCCGCCACAATCCTATGAGGTATGGGGTGTGATTTGTGCCAAAATTATTTACACCGCGACATCCGCCATTGTCAATTAACACTCTTTAATGCCCCGTTTGATGGAAATAACCTTAAGTATTTCGTTTCCCGATTTATATTTAAATACATAATAGAAATCCGATTAAGGCTTGATGTCTGTTTTACAATTACGGTTTTTATAAACCACAAACGGCATCAACTCATTCCCGTTCAATGGAGAAAGCAACACAGCCCCCTTACGGACAGAAGAGGGATGGGCTTCTAACACTTGTGTACAGTACTGTATACATATCTGAGACCTGTTTGAGTGGAGACCTCGAGACGGTTTAACGTTTCTGTGCACGTGTCCGCTGACCTACAAACTAATTCACACTTCAATAATAACCGCGTTTGATGGAAATAACCTTAAGTATTTCGTTTCCCGATTTATATTTAAATACATAATAGAAATCCGATTAAGGCTTGATGTCCGTTTTACAATTACGATATTTATAAACGACAAACGGCATCAACTCATTCCCGTTCAATGGAGAAAGCAACACAGCCCCCTTACGGACAGAAGAGGGATGGGCTTCTAACACTTGTGTACAGTACTGTATACATATCTGAGACCTGTTTGAGTGGAGACCTCGAGACGGTTTAACGTTTCTGTGCACGTGTCCGCTGACCTACAAACGGATTATGAATATTTACAAATGATGCGTCATGACAAATGCACACACAGCAATCAATAAAACACGTGGAAATCGCGCATATATTTGTGGATCTGATGTGAACGCCACAACCATGTTTGTGGTCTAAAAAAGGGGGGTTTATTTTAATATCTTATTAGATTAATTTTTTTAACTGAGGATAATTATTTATTTAGTATGTAGTTAACAGATTGTTTGCCCCCTCGCGGACAGAAGAGGAATGGGCTTTAACACTTGTGTACAATACTGTATACTGTACATGTCTGAGACCTCGAGACGGTATAACGTTTCTGTGCACGTGTCCGCTGACCTACAAACGGATGATGAATATTTACAAATAAATAACCAACCAAAATGCACATTCTCCAATCATTTTACACCCGTACTTTATTAACAACGTAACCAAAATACTTGGAACAACTCTTTGTGCAGTTCGTGAACGCCACAAACATGTTTGTGGTCGAAAAAAAAAATACGTGAAAATCGTGGATGTGACTATTTCCACACAAATCTCTCGCCATACCTCTTATCCCCCCCCACAGGTGGATAAAACATGGCCACCAACATGCCATCGTTATCCTTTCGGGTAACTTTCCCACAGGACACAACATTAGGTACAGCTTTTGTCTTTAATATTTAAATAAAGCCCCTTATTTGGGGGTTTTATTTTAATATCTTATTTTTTTGAACTGAGAATAATTATTTATTTAGTATGTAGTTAACAGATTGTTAAATCAACATTTTTATTGATCATTTCATTTTATTTCACGTGTTTCATAAAAATACTCATACAGTATTTATATTTTGGGCACTAAAAGCTTGAAAACTACAATTGAGCAAGAATAACCAACCAAAACGCACATTGTCCAATCATTTTACACCCGTACTTTATTAACAAGGTAACCAAAATACTTGGAACAACTCTTTGTGCAGTTGGAAACACACACGCACACACACACACACACACACACACACACAAGGTATACCGAATGTTTTGGTGCAGAATGTTTTCTGCACACATGCAAGTACCACACCAAGTCCAATTTATCAAAGTAGTCATATTTATTTATTTGTACACATGATATGAGGGGAAGAGGGAAGAGGTTGATTGTGGATTATTTCTGGGATAGTGTCACATTAAAACTGTCCCCTAAAATTGTTATTAATAACAAATTGGGCTGAGTTGATTCAGCAGCATTTGTTCAAGTGTCATTTACACGCCTTTTTGCAAGACGATTTTCAGACATAATTTTAAAACTTGTCTAGTTACCTCAAAATGACTGAAAACATTCTGGTGAAAAAAAAAAAATAATACAGATGCAGTGGCAGACAATGACAAAAATAGCGGCGGACCCTCCGCTATCCAAAAATCTCTCGTCCTCAGAAGAATTTGACGCCTTTGCCGTCGTCCATGCTGATGAGCTCGGCTTTGCCTTCCGTTTGCAGTGTCTGCAGTGAGCGCAGCAGCATCCACTCTTCCAAGCCGTGAAACTCTGCCCAACACGCAAAGAGAGAAAATGTGAAACGATTGTGGCGTGTGGGGGACGTAGAGCGTGCACGGGAAAGGTTGGCGACAAAACCGTACCTTCGCCCTCTGTGTCGTCACCGTTGGAGAGCTCGTACAGCGTGAAAACTGTGTTGTTCATTCCGTTTTTCGATACCTAAGACAATAAAAACGGCGGTCATTATTTGTATTTTTCTAAATTTCTAATGTCGGGCACACATACATAAACAACCATCCGCGCTCAAATTCACACTGAGGGACGATATGGAGTGTTCCATCAACTTGCCATGCATGTTTTTGGAATACGAGTGGAAACTGCAGTACCCGGAAGCTACAGTTACTTCGTTCAAATGTTCACATTTTTGGGGAATCTATTAATCTGGGAAAAAAAGTTCATGTGTATACAGTAAGTGTGTTCCTCACCCATTGATACATAAGCTTGCCCCATTCCTCGGGCCGCCTCCACATCACTAAACATCTTGACTTGTTCTTGTCCAGCCATTCCAGATTCCCTGATCACCACAAATGCAAAGGTCATTAAAGAAAGACAAACAAAGAACCCAAAAAAAAAACCATTCTGGTTTACCTTACCTTTTTTCCTCAACTCCTCAAACACGACTTGAATTGCTTCCATGGACAGTTTTCCTGCCATTCGGTTAAGGAGGTCAGAAAGAATCTTACGGGACATACACAAGGTAGTAGTGGAGAGTTTTCATTGAGCTTTTGAGAGGGATACGTTTAATCTTGCGGTTGTTGAAGACGGGGCTCTCCTGTGCCTCCATCACGTCCAGAGTGTACAGCTTTTGATGGCGGCAGTAAGTCAGCGCCAGCGAACACCACGCCGCCAGCTGCTTCTGTCTCGTGTCAACATTGGGTTGAAGCCTGCACACAACAATTAAAAAAAAACAATCAATAAGAATATAAGACATAGGATGACACTTACAAAGCAAAGTACAAAATAGATAGTTCGATGGATAAGATTGAAAAGGTAATAAAAAAAATAAATAATTGTACACTAAAAATAAATTGACACCTCCACCCAACTCGAAACAGATTTCCAAAGGATGGCCAACTTAATACATTTCAGGCTGATGATATAGTAGCGAAGCTTTCTTCCCGCAGGGCACACATACAGCTTCATGAGTCATTTGAGTGTCGTTTTTTTTAGAAAATATCACATATCCGTCATGTATGAAATCACACAGAACAGCAATAACATTGAATTTTGGAAGAGACACTAAATTGAGCAAATCTACTTCCTTAGCATTTCGGCTAAGGAGCCGGTTAATATGACACGAACAGTCAAAAACCAAACACTTGAAATGGGCAACAGGTTGAAATAGAGGTTTGGTGTTTATTTTACCATGTTTAAATAATGGTTCAAAGGTGTACTCACGTGAAAAAAGGAGGAAAATTATACTGCCACGGCCACTCGAAACTCATCGCGGCGGATGCTGTGAGAAGCACGTCCCACCACAAAAAGGTTCCGGCAAATCATAAGCGCACAGAAATTAATGTACGGACAATGATACACACATTTTATTAAATTCAGTGACACTATATTATTGCTTGATAATTTATAGATAATATATCACACTCCCATTTTAATTATAGTTAATTTAGACACAATTCGTTTCTCTATTAGCTCCGATTGCATTAAAATCCCGGAATTGGGCTTCCGGAAGCGCGTCCGTCAACGAAATGGTTCCGAGTGATATTACACGGAACATAAAGCGTCACGTTTACAGCGAAATAATTTTTTTGTACAATAATTTGTAGTTTTCTTGTATTTCAATTTTAAGTGGAGGAACGGCAAAATAAATAAATACATATAAAATACAAAATTAAATACCATTTTTTGAAAGTCTTCATGCTCCTTTTTAGCTCTAACACACTGTTGTGGATAGTGTTTGTAGTTAGTTTTATCTGCCTCGTAGTTCTGACGTTCGGTGTTCGAATTTTGTCTTGCGTGGGATGCGCTCTTCTGCCTGTGCTTGCGTTTATAATTAGTTGAAGACTTTAAATTGTCCATAGCTGTGAATATGAACATAAGTTCGTCTAATTGAATAATTTGTGCCCTGCATTTGGCTGCAGAGGAGTCCAGTGTGCGTCCTGTGCTTTCCCACCTCTTTTCCAAGGTCGCAAAATAAGAAAAATATAACCAGTAGCCTTTATTTACAAAGTTAATTTATTATGGAATTACTCTGTATCACATTTTTGATAACTTTCAGCATTTCAATGCTGTCTATTACTATTTACAGCACATACATTTCCTTCAGTAGCCGCCTCTCTAGTCTGTTAATCTTTATGTACAGTAGTTGCATGTTGTCGTTAGACAAATAATACAGCATAGATATTCTGTTATATTCAAACATGCTACATCAGATTTAATTCACAAAGGCTTGCGGATATTAATAGCTGTATACATTTCTATATTACAATCAAGTCACAAGATGTGTCGTGTTAAATCTTCAAATCAAGACATGAACTCCTTCAGCCTGATTGGAAGAGGCGCTCATACTCGTGAAGGATGAGCTCCACTATCTGGTTCTGAAAAACCGTGTGCATGGCGATGTTGCCCGACTCTGCCTCGGGCCGCAGGAGCGTGGGCCCGAACACGATTGCAACGTTGTGCACCGTCATGCGGTTGTCCTCGCCACACTGGATGACCCTGACCGGATGAGACAAATGGAAGCAATGAGATCGATACACTCCATCTAAGGTTGCCGTGTTAGTAGTATCGTAGCAAGCAAAAGCTGGAAAGGACTTGAGACACTGACCTCCGTAAATGTCCGAACAAGAGGCTCATGGTGTCGTGATTCGGGATGGGGAGAGATTTGATCAACTCATAAATGCAACACACCTTTGTGTTGTAATCAGGAATTCCTACAACAGGAAAAAATACAAATTAAAAAAGCGAGGATGAGCACATTTAAAAAGGATTAAAAAAAAACAAAAAACAATCAGAATAAGTGAGAAGAAATCATTTCAAGTGAAATGATTAGCTAAATGAGAGAAATGTTTCAACGACTACCCCTGTGCCACTGCGCTCGCATTGTCTGCTTTTATCGTTTTGTCTTACTGATTGCAGAGATGAACTTGTGAAACAGGTTGTAGGGGAAAAGTGGCTCGGGAAGCTCGCGAAAGAACAGCTTCAGCGCTCCGGTGAGCACGTGAGCGTCAGCCCACTGGCCGTCCTCAAGGTCCAATTCCTCTGTTAGGAAGTAAGAGAAGACGTTAAACTACAGCATTGGCAAACAAGAACTTAATTTCCACCTGCTTCACCAGCGTAACAAAGATAATTTATTTAAAGCCATAGAACAACATCACCGTTACCATGATCTGCCTTGAAGCGCAGTTTCTGAATGGTGGCGAGGTTCCCGCTGACCCTGTAGAGTCCGTCGATGTCCAAACCTGCAGGTCAACACTTATTAGTCGGTCGGCCTACTGCTGACTAGCTGTGATCCTCAGTGGTGGTGGTGGGGGGGTGTTACCTCTCCTCTCCACGGCTTTTATGCATTTCTCCACAAATCTGGGGACGGTGGTCCGCTCCTGCGCGCAAAGCATGGCCAGGTGGCAGCCGAACACGTTCTCTGTAGGCAGGACAGAGTACCATAAAACCCCAAAAGGTGCAAATCTGCAATCAAGACAAACTATATCACTTCTCGAAGTGGGAGTCATGAGTGTGAGCTGTGGCTGACAGCAACTCCCGCGTGAGTGCGGTCATTGTGTTTGTGTTTAAACTGTTCTCCCCACAAGCTCGCAGCCACACTGCAGCTCGATCCGCTCGGTTTCGGAGGGTCACTGCCTCACTTGGCCCCGACGTGAGTAGATTAGTGTAAATAATTCAACTCTACCTCGTATGTATCCTTTCTCCTTGACTGCCTGAAGTGAGGGCCGCTTCATGAGGAACTTGATGAGCTTGGTGCGAACCTTCTTGGGGTCGGTTTCACCGCCGCTGGTGCTGTTGACACTCGGTCTGGAGGCTGACCTCCCCCCAACCCCCCAAAAAAGATGCTTCATTTAAAATGGCAGCCACGCACGGTTTTACCCAATGCAGTTGGAGCTCACCCCGACGCCAGTCGGTTGCAATCTGTTGGTCCGTGATGCTGATCTTCTCGTACAGGTCGCTACCGTCTTCCTCCTCTGAGTGATGCTGGTCCTGGTACTCCTGACAGACCAACAAACACACCACCCCCGAAAAATTTGAACTCTGCGACTTGAAATTGATAGATTTTTACCAACAAGCTTCATGCCCGACAATGAAGTTAAAATCGACGGTGTGGTCGCATCAAAAGCGTCAGAGGTGCTTACCAGTTGCCTTATGGTGTCCAGTAAGACTTTATGCCAGTCGGTGATGATGCTCTCGGTATCGTACTGGATCAGAAACTCAACACCGCTCTTGCTTTTTAACTGAAAGAGCAAAACGTCAGGAACAGATAAATGTGCTGATTTTTCACATCGGTGTGAGGGGGAAATAGATGTCCATGCAACCTCCAAAACATTTTTCTTGCTCGATTTGTCCTTAGAGGCCCAGCTGATCATGGCACCTCGAAGGTCCACCGTCACTTCCGGGACGATCTGATTGGTCTTGTTCTTCGAGCGCGGCAAAAAAAAAAAGAAAAATGTGAGCATGGACACAAAACAGGCGGTGCTGCATTCCTGCGACAAAAGTGTCTGTCAACTGGCGGCGGAGGTTTTGTCATTTAAGTCACACGGACAAGAGTTTTTTTTAGTTCATTTCTTGAATTGCCGAAGTCAAGACAAAATCTGTTCAGCAAAACTTAGTTGACTTTCAAGTGAGGTCACGTGAACAGCTCCAAAAAAAATGGGAGAAGAAACTACCGAAATTCCTGGCGATGTCGATTTCGGGTCTTTGTGGAAGGTCAGCATGCCTCCATGCAGTACAGTCCAAGTCTGGGCCCAGTTTTTCCTGCATGAGCACACGTAGCAGAGGAGCCAGAGGGCAACGTGAAACCAGATACACCCTGAAAGCACAAAAGCTTCCCGAATACGACACCCCAAAAAATACCTCGAGGTGGGATCGTTGGACTCACCTGACTTTTTTGCCATTTTCAGACACTTTTGTTTTGTTCAGGATTCCGGCTTTCTCCAAGTTGTGCACCTGAAATCCAACCGGAGACTTTTTTTTCAGGGCAAGGACGGTACAAAAGCGGGTTAGCATGATCTCTCATGTAAACACGTGGGACAAACAGCCGACAAAAAAAAAAAGAAAGTCTCCTGTCACACTGACAAACTAGAATGTGTGTCATGATGTCATTACGCAAGAGCGCAATTGCAAAATAATGAGCTCAATGTTGGTGAATTCTTCACCAACATCGGAAGTCTCCAACATGTTGCCAAGCAACATACAAATGTGTGAAATGTAATAAAAGGGCGACTGCCTTGCCCTGTGCTCCTTTTCTCGTCACACCGATACGCTTGATTCATCGCCCAAGCCTACAACAAGGCGCTCTTTTGAACGAGCAATCGCATGCGCACACCCGCCGCCCGCCATAGATCGATGGCGTTATCTATGGCTCTCATACTAACAACCCACGTTATAGCGCAGCCACCTGGAGGTCAGGTAATAAGGCTTTCTCCAAAGTTGAAACCCAGAAGCCTTAAGAGGGCACAGAAGACGATCGTCAACAAATCGTAACGATTCGCTGGCGGCGAGTCGCCCGGCGTTACTCACGTTAGGCTGCGTCTCAGGAGAGTTTCCCGTGCTGGAGCTGTCGCTGCTGTAGTCCGACGTGGTCCTGCGGTGGGTCGGGAGGAAACTCTGCCAAGAAGCGCAGTTGAGAGCGCGGAGTCAAAATGCGCGCTTCAATTTTGACCCGAGGAATGAAATCAAATCAAATCACAATATTATTTGTATGTTCCGGAGGTGTGCAAGTGCTCCTACTGCGTCATCTTGGACCGAGGCGAGCTGGGCTGGTCCTACGGTTTGTCTCCAGTTCTTGAAGACATTCACCTCTTCGGCCTCCTCGCCATTTTCCTCCTGGGACAGTCCCGGCGACGCAGGGCCCACCTACACCGGGACGAGAAGACGCGGTGAGAAATTGTTGCGGAGCGTTTGAAGCGGGAGGCTGCCCAGAAAGCTTGCGCTTACCTTAGGCAGGTTCCATTGGGACTTGGAGCCATCTTTCAGGTAATAGTAAGTCTGGCCCAGGTCGTCCACGGACTTGACCCACTGTGACGGAACACAACTGAGACTTTATATGGTGACCCATCAATTTGTGGCAGGGGTCGGTCCCTCTCCTCCAAGAGTGAGACACCGCATTCCATTATCGGTCAAAGCTAACCTGCTCGAGTGAGTACTCGTTGGAAAACACCCAGGTGCCATCGGGCTCCACGTTGAGGCTCCAGCCGGCGGGCGTGCTGCGGTCCAGGCTGGCCCGAGGGATGATGGCTCGGCTCACGTGGGACAGGTTGTATTCCCTGTGGGACGCCGAGGGCCTCATGGGCAGGGGATCCTCGTCGGGATCAGGTCCATCGGCGCCTGCCGGGTAATCTTCTGAGTTGTAGTCTTCTTCGGGTATCTGAGGCTGGGGATTTGAGTGGAACGGTGTTAACTACGAAACTTTAACCTTAACTTCCAATCCATAACCTCTCACCATAATCCTGTTTTGTTTTTTTGGAGGCAAAGTGAAAACATCCAAACTCCACAAAGGACGGAAAACTGTGTCAGAGACTTGCTAACCACCTTGCAATTGTTCACCATAATCCTGTTTTGTTTTTTTCTTTGAGGCAAAGTGAAAACATCCAAACTCCACAAAGAAGGACGGAGAACTGTGTCAGAGACTTGCTAACCACCTTGCAATTGCATTTATATCATTTCATTGTGAGACAGAAATAAAAATCTGAAAATGATTTGTTTTTCGCAGTCCATAAAGACAAAATGAGGACAAACATCTCACAAAGAACTGCAGGCATTTTACACTCCTGCTGCATCCTTGTCAAATGGGAACGACTGGCATCGCTGAAGGGTTAAATCCATTAAAAAGGAGGCTGCACTCGCCGTCTTCCCCTGAGCGAAGCTAAAACAGGAAACAGGAAGTAGAGCAGCCAGTCAGGTCCTCACCGACTCATCTTGGTGAAAGCGGTGCACACTCATCGGCTCCATCAGGGGCGGGTACGGGCTGAGCGGCTCTGGCGGCTCCCAGGACGTCTCCCCAGACATGGCGTTGTAAAAGTACGGGCAGCCGCTGCGCTCATCCACGAGCTGCTCCCAGTCCGATGTCCAGGCCGGACGGGAGGCGGTGGACAGGAAGTCGGTGGGAGACCGAGGGGGTGAGGGGGGAAGCGGTTCGGGGTCACGGGATGACTCGTAGAGGGGGTTTTCCCAGGTGGTATGCCCCGTGGCGGGGGGGTAGTAGTAGTCCTGACCACTCTCCGGGTCAAAGTGCACCTCCCATCCGTCGGCGTCCTGGTGGAGCAGCGAGTCGGCGGAGTCCTGGCGAAGTTGAGCTACGTTGGCGTAGATGGGCGCTCTTTGGGTCTCATCGTCCACCTGTGGGGGGGGAAAAAAAGCGCGCGGTTCAGAAAAAACGGTGATGCCGAATCATTTTCGCAGGAGGTGTGACAGGACCCAATGTCCTTTTTCGAGAAGAAGAAAAAAAAAAAAAGATAGAAGTCGACTCGGCTCACAGGAAATACTCTGCAGCAGAGTCATGCCACAAACCGAAAAGTGTTCCTCCCAATCTTGCCACCATAGAAATATTTCTTGCTGCCTTTTATCATGTCAGTCTTGGAACTGCGACGGGCTTGACTTCCAGAGTGGTGCATTCGAGGGGCGCGGGAAAAACAAGCAATGGTGGCACTCTAGAATGTCAGATTCAACCTCAAGTTCCAGAATCTCGAAGGGAGTCGTCATGCTGGAGTGTGCTGCAACAGGCTGTGTTGTCAAAATGTCGAAACAGCAACCCAAGCAGTTTTAAAGGAGACATTTTGCTTTTTTTCCCCCCCCAAGCCAATTTAAAACCATGTCAAAAACATGATTAAACAGAGTTTATTATTATTATTATTATTATTATTATTATTCCATTTACACCATGGCATTTCCTTTCAATTTGCCACTCGAGTGCACTCGCCGTGTTCATGTTCCCGACGTGACAACCCAAAACAGACTTCTGCATCGGACTTTCACTTTCCTCCATATGGCGCGATCAAAACCAAACGCAATTTCCGGCAACTCAGCGTGTGAAATCGCACCCTTCACTTCAACGACTTGACAGACAGAGGAGTCTAAAAAGTGGTTTCAAACAAACACACGAGTTTTAGTCACGGACTTTTACAGCATCGAGTCAACCCAGGAAGCAGGCGACGCTTGTTTTGTCAGTAGGTATCAAAATGTGACACATCACAAAAGCAAAACTACACACCAAAAAAATAAAAACGCCACCGTACGTCGTCAAAGCTCACAAGGCCTACCTGAAGCGATGCCAGTGACTGGGCCAAAACCCGCTGGACCCGGTGACCCGGACAAACCCCGGTATACAGGTCGACCATGTTTTGTCTACAGTGGTCCGCCCATTGGAGATGAAGGCAAAGAGCCCAAATATCGCGATCGACAAGACCGTTGGGGCAGACGAGCAAAGTGCATCCGTGAGCGACAGAAAGGAGAACTGCGAGCAAGCGCAGCAGGAAGGGTTGGTGGGGGCGTGTACGCGCGTGTGCGTTGTCTGCGAAACCATGGAGGGTAGAGGGTAACTGTCTGTGAACAAGCGCAGACACAAAAAGAAGACACGGAGCATGTGCGGTTTTTGTTTGGACTAATAAAACGGCAGGAAGTCATGAGGGAGTCAATCCCAAAACACACATCGGCCTCTCGTGCCAGAAAACAAAGTTGGCCAAAATATTGGAACCCCCCCCCCCCACCTGTTAGTAACTCGGTCAGCTACTTGCTAGGATGTTAGCCATTCCATTCCCCCCAAAAAAGCCAGAGAGCCTTTCAAATCCACACCCACACTGAGTGTGAATCAAACCCACACGCACTGAAAGCCACGTGGAAAATTAAACTATTTAAATACGGGGACTGGCACACCAATCAACAAACATAATAGACCAATTACTTCTGCTTGCCCTTAGCTTTGGGCCAAGTCGGCGGTATCATCACAGAAATCTGTC
>NW_017804812.1:433023-487991 GCF_001891065.2 Hippocampus comes
CCCCCACCACCACCCCGAACCAACTTTCCACTCACATCACACTTCTCATGACCCAGAATCCATCAAAACGGCATAGATGTTCCATGTGAATAGCAAGTGTGTGAGTGTGCGACTACAGTAAAGTCACATGAAAACATTTTCCAAAAGTCAAACTAATGGCACAAAGGTGGGGGGTGGGGGGGAAACGCCTCATGTGATAAACTTGGACTTCCTGCACTAAATTGATAGGACTTCCTGACTGCAAATCCCCCATGACAGAAAATATTCCACCCAAAACTGCCTTCCTTTTCTCAAGTTCCACCAAAAAGTAACTGCCATTTAAATACAAAATAAAACAATTTGTTTGCAGAAAAAAAAAACAAAAAAACACCCACGTTACGCACATATTTGCACAACACGAGCCCTCTTCAAGTGGGTGCAATTTGCTAAACACTCTAGGAAACATTCCGAGTGACATTTCCTTGGTGCGATGATGAAATTATCAATGCCGGGTGACTTTTGAAGTGGACCGATAAGTCACTTACATAACAGGAAAACTATCCAAAGCATATTAGCTATTTTGCTCCGAGCGACATATTTAAACAACACAGCGGGCTAAAAATCTTTGAACTAGTCGTCATTCCTGCTCCTATTGCTCGGCCGTATCCGTAAGGGAATCTGCTACCCCGTCGACGAGATAAAACGAGCGTGGGCACAGCGACAAGTGAGTGCGTGCGTGTTTTAATAAGACAGAAAGGGTGAGCGAGTGGGGAGGTGTGAAGGGCGGGAATCTCCGCCACGACCTGTTAGAGCAGTTTATCGGCATGCAATGTTTCAAGCACGGCGTGCTCGCCTCACCAGGAACGCTAAATTAGGTACACCCGACAAGAGCTCCGTTTTGATTGGCAGCTAAAATGCACCATGGACCGGTCTCTTCTTTTCTGTCGCGGTCAGGTGCGTTGCGAGGGGTCAAAATATTAGGCAAGGCTCTTTGGTATGATGCAGTGCAGCAGCTGTTTGGTGTAGCTAATGTGAAGTTGTCAGGTGAGCTGTCCATCATCTTGTCAGAAACAAATCTTTTTTTTTTTTTTATTTACTTAATAATGGGAAAATAAGTACTATTGTAGGGAACCATCAAAATGATACTTCAAGGGGAAATCAAATGATTTTTCTTACAATACTATGCTCTAGGCAGCCTCACTAGTTAAAAACTTGGTGCTATGATTAATATTGCAGTTGTGGAATATGAATTAGGCAGAAAAATCCACTCGTATTTATCCGTCTAAGGGGGCGGCCATTTTGGCTTGTACTGCCACTTGCTGTCGACAGAAAATGACATCATAGTGCTCGGCACCATGTTTTTTTGGGGGCAATCTTGGGTACAATTTCCAATTATTTTTTTTCCTTAAAAATAATGTGATAAAAGCACTCACAAAAAAGTGAGGGATGCCGGTCTTTTGGGAGAAATTTCAGAGTGATAACCTGAAGGGGTGAATTTACTTTGGCATCCTCAATGTTTCGGTATTTTATGCACAATTTACTCAAAAACCAAAAAAAAATCCATATCCAAGAATGCACGGTGGGCACCAAAGATTGGAAAGTGAATTTGGGCTTTCTGGATTGCCATTTGCTCGCACGCACGCACGCATAATCTCTCCCCTTCCTTTTCGCTCTCTCCTGACATTACCATGCAAACGCCCCCCTCCCACCCCCACCCCCATTGTAAGGGTGGGAGGGGGTGTAACATGCTTGGCATGTTGACAGTGAGGGGCTCATTCATTCACAAACAGACTCAAGTCAAACTGTGAGCCTGAAAACAAATGTGCACACACACAGACACGAAGAAGCTGAACAACAAGTCACCTGGCGCCTTGACGTCACCTTTCCCCCCCCCGGAAACGGGTGCGTATGCACTCACCTGCCGTTCAAACAGGTGCCATCCAGTTCACAAGACTGTTCACGGTGGCACCAGCATATTCCTGGGAGCAGGAGCGGATAGAAGAGGAGGACGGGGTGCACGTTCGGGAAGCTGCAGTTTAGGTTGGGCGTGGCGGTTGACTACTTTAACTCCTTCCTGCCTGCCAGCCAGCCAGGCCACTAGACCTGTTTCTCACCTGTCACACTGACACACCGACTCGGTCGTCGTTTTAAGTTCCCCTGGCCATGACGAAGACAACTTCCCAAAAACGAAAGGGTGGAATACCCTGTAAACCTGATGCAGAGCGAATTCAAACTCTCAATGAAGTGGGGGAGGAGGGGGGAAGACTCAAATCAGCCGGTGTTCATGCCTGAGAAGCTCCTCCTCCTCCACTTCCTCCACCTTATTCACATGCTGATGAGCTGGCTGCACAAACATCTCCTCAATCACATCCCTAAACTCGCAACTCACCACTCCATTTCATTCAAATAGAATCTTCCTTTCCAATCGAAATTAATGGCAACGCTACTAATCCCGCACGCCCAAAGAGTTTAACAAGAAAAATTGCACTCGAAAGTTCTTCACGGAGGAGAAAGAATAGATGCCAACCAATCACACTTCGAATGAAGTTCGGATTGGTCATTACCTGAGCCCTGAATTCTTGTAATGTCATTTTCTGTCAACAGCAAGTGGCAAAATGCATTTTTAAAGGTGTCAGTCGTACATTAAAAAATAATTACGTTCCTTATGGACAAAATATTCACGGTTCATTGGTGAAAATTGCAAAATTAAAGTGTCGTTTTCATTTTAGAAGAAGCAATGACATAATGTACAAACATACACACACACATATACTGCTAAGTAGTACTACTACTAAATAGTGTACAGTTAGGTTGTAAAGTTTTCCAAATGTAAAATTGTTACAAATTATCATTTTAAACTCATCTTATAACATCTTAACATATTTCTTTGGACAGACAGCACAACCATTGAGGTGCCCGCCGTGACTGTATTTTCCTACGTCAACATGGATTTGGCGCCACCATGTGGCCGCTTGGGGCATTTAGATAGAGCAAAAAAAAAAAAAGCTAATGGGTGAATTTTTGGTAAAATAACACAGGATCATTTCCCCCAAATTTGTGAATAGCTGAATTTGTAAATCATGACTCGTGATGGTACTATAAATTACAGTAGAAGGTCATACAGCCTTTGACGTAATGTGTGTCTTGTGTACTTTTAAATTATGTAAAGCGTCCTGATACAGTAATGCCGTGGTCCTACCTTTTGTGTTGCAATGATGTCGCAAGTGGGCGACAGATTCTCCTCATCCGTTCTGATAGTCATCTCCACTTTGCCGTGAGGTACGTCCCCTCCCTCATGTGCGAGTCTTTCGGGGGTCACCTCAGGTTTGGCGTCACATACCCCAAACGTGGAGAACTGGCAGGAATCACCTTGAGCATTCCGCACATATTGGGCCGGAATGTAGATTGGCTCAGTGTCTTCTTGTTTGGTGCGGACATACCAGCGGTGTTCATTTGTCCTGGTGAGGAGCAAGTAGGTTTCGTCGGGCGTGATGGACACAAGGCGACCGTCATGTGTTTCGTGCTCAAACTCATGCTGGACTGTCATCTGCTCCATGTTTTGGTGAGTTGTTGTTATGGAAATGGCATCAGGATCAGGAAGCTGAGGATAAAATGTATAAGAAAAGGTGATGTATATCACGGCTTTTAGGGTTGAAAAAAATCTGCCTTATGCTTGATAAAGACTACCAGGCGTGTCAAACTCATTTTTTTTGTGGGCCACTGAACCCAAATTTATTTTAAAAGGGGAATTGAAAAGTAAAATGTCAGAAGATAGACATTACTAAAAGTGAAGTCAATTTGCAATTTGTGTATTTTAGCAAGAAACATAAAATCAATGTACACAATTTTCTTCCCCGGGCAACATCAAATGATGCAGCAGGCCAGAGATGGCCCCCGGGCCTTGAGTTTGACACATAAGTCGACAACCACGCTGTATTTTAACGTTGTCATTATGGTGGTACAGGAGTTATAAAGCTTTATATTTTTGGTAGTAACTGGTTGCCGAAAACATCCCGAACCACTGCTCGAGCACTACAACAACAAAAAAAGACTTCTGTTTATGTTATCAAATCAACAAGAAACACGTTTCGCCTCGTTTCCAAGAGACATTTTAAACATTAAAAGTTTAGACGAAATGCAAACGAGTCTCATTCAAACGTTCAAAATTTGAACCACCGAGTTCAAGTAGCCTAACTCCGCTATTAACTTGCTAGCAAAAATCGGCACTCACCTACAAGGACAAATAGTGTTCTATTCAAAACAATATTCATTCTCAGATTCTTTAGAATGGGTGCTAATCTGCTTGTCTTCTGTCCCACAGCACTTCAATTATAACTAGAGAAGTGGGAAGTAAGAGATGACACTTCCCGATTTGGCTGTAAAACAAGCCTCTTTGCCCGGCCGCGGTTTTTTTTTTTGGTAACACATCAAGGTGAACATCACGTGCCATCATACGGTCTGTGATCGGAAAGAAAAAAGACTGTGTTCTATTTCTTTTTGCGTTAACTGTCACGTGCTTCTTCCTTTGTTGTCGGATGACGAATCCCACGCGAAGCAAAATAACGCGCTTGTCACTACTCGACTTTTGGCCGTGGCATTTTATTGTTTTTGGTTATGGCACATACTTGTAAAATGGCAAAAAACCAATCACTCAGAGTCAAGTCGAACTGTTTAAGCGGCAGTGCGCGCTTATCTGGTCTACAGGATCACAAGATAAAATGGCAGTTTTGTGCAAAAAAAAAAAAAAAAAAAAAAATCAAAAGTATCTGTTCACTCACTTCATCGAGGTATGTAAACAATTACTCTTCCATCTACTTACTTCAACTTCCATGCAGTACTCTTTAAAGACAAAATAAATTCAAATACAAAGATTTGTATTCTTCCCCTGATATGAAAACCATGCGACTGTTCACAAAAGTTTGGCAGTAATTCTGTATTGGTCCTCTTGATTCTGCAGTCACCTGTTACAGTATAAATATATTTAATACTCTGTTAAAAAAATAACGCAGGTGTCATTTATTTAAAAGATGACTTTAGGTTGTACCCCAAAGAGCGGATCAGTCATTGTGCTGTTTTCCCTTCAATCCTTGCGCACAAAGGCTGGGGTGCAACAACTTGTCGTCTACTGTTTCCCCCCCATGTCAAAGCCTCCAAAGACAACCAAAAATAAAAGTGTCTGCGTGCAGCTCGGCTCCATCCATTTCAAATGGCTTTTACGTCCACCATGCCGCCATGTTGCGCACCCTGCCTGGTGCTCTTGATGCTCTGCAGCTTGCGCCCGTGCAGCGTGAAGCGCGACCAGGCGGCCAGTTGGAGCAGGGCGCAGGTGATGGGCACAAACACCAGCATGTGGAAGCAGCCCAGACGCAGCGGAGGCGACCCTGCGTTTGACAATACATCCACAGCCGAGTCCTCCGCCGGTTCCCTTTGGAAAATATCATATCCTGTGGAGTGCAACGCTGTCAGGAATCTGGACTATTACAGAATGCTGAGCGTGGTTAGTACAGCTTTTCCCCACAAAAATAAAGACTAAAATCTAATTTCTAATTTTAACTGATTTTTTTTCTTGACAAAGCAACTGATAACGTTCTAAGCAATTTTTAATTCATTTTGAATTTTCCATTCTTTTTCTTTATGAAGCCACTAGATGGCGTCAAAGCACTGAATGTAGTAATCGGCGTGATTGCTGAAGCCCTTTACTTTTAAAGGTCATGTGCGTATGGATATTAGTTTTCGGTTTATCAAGTCAACTCAATATATAGTTTCAGTTAGATGTGCAGCCTCTCAACAGTAAATATTTTCTGATTCAGATTAGCACAGTGCAAAAACAACACTTAATTCAAATAAAGTGTGACAAGTATAACCCGTAAACGGCTGCCACACTGACTGGCACCTCTCATTGATCGATAACTAAATCATCTAAATTCATTTCATGACTTAATTGCGGCAAGGGCTGACTCGCCCAGCCCTCGTTCACGTCCCATACCCGTGTAGGCGCACAGCAGCCAGGTGCCAATGAGCGGTGCCAACGTCTGCCCGGGCTTCGTGACCAGGGCGACCATGCCGAAGAGCAGCGCCGACGCCGCCTGCTGCCGCCGGTTGACCACGAAGTCCTCGTCCACCAGGTCGGAAATGACCAGCTTCAGCAGCTTGCAGGTTCCCTCCGTGAACACTCGGTTGCTGGCGGGAGGGGCGAGACAAAAAAGGCCTTCAATTGTCTGACAAAGTCATGTTAGGAAAATATAAAGCCTCCATTTTATGGGCCAAAACCCGTGATGCACAATGGATTTAAAATAAAACAATCAACGTGATTCAAGTGTAGGCCTACAGCGAACTGCCATTTTGTGCACATTTTCAGATACACATATTTCATTTGGTATTATGAAGTGAATGGGTCGAGCGTAGGTCTGAAAGACTCATACAGTCAGTAAACAGGGCGCACCTTGCAATGAAGATGCAAAGCAAATAGACGCGGTCGGCGCCGGCCAGCAGCATGGCAACGCTCAGTCCCAGTTTGAGTAGGAAGAGCCAGCGGATGACCTGGTAGACGCCGTGGCGCTGGCACAGCGTCAGGAAGTACAAGTTGTTCAGGTGCGGCGCCACATATGAGATACCTGCACAAATAGCAAATGCACAACATCGTCTTCACATTCGCGTAACGCTAACAGTGACTTTTTTTTTTTTTTTTTTTTACCGAGGAGGATGGGGCCCGTGGAGGCGGAGATGTTGTCTGACAGCAGGTGCTCCAGGAAGAGAGGGAAGAAGTTGTTGTTGAAGTGGCAGTGAAACACCTGCACTCAACGCAACACACACAGAAAAACACATTTTAATGCTACCATGGTGTCTCCAAAAGACAAACTTTCACAAAACATCATCTCAGTGAGCATTCAGAGCGGCAAGAGTCCAAATAATTGTTGCATTCATTTAGCTGTTTCCCCCCGCTAAAATTGGTAAGACAAAATGTATTTAATGAATGTAATAAATACACAAATCAATTTTACCAAGCAGGCACTCACGTCACACCACACAACACAGAACTTAATTCCGATACTAGGTGACAGTATTGCTCTGCAAATGTAGTTGTGTTCCCTCTTCATGATGTTAAGCCTTTTCAAAAGCCGAGTTAGCTGTATTTTTGCGACATATTTAAACATGCTGATGGGCATTCACCTGGAGGAGGTTCATGGAGACAAACCACATGAAGTTCCTGTGTCTGGAGAGTTGCTTGAGGTACTCCCAGACAGTGACGGGTTGCCCTGGTGAGGTGAAGGGGGCGTGGCCAACACTGAGCCTGTACAATGCATGAGGATAAGAGTAATGTAAGACATGCATTGCAAGTTTTTTTTTTTTTTTTGTAAATTAAAGAGAGCATACTCTTTGAGCGCATGGGCTTCATCCAACATGGGACGAACTTCCTTTTGAAAGCGTCGCTGTAGCAACCGGGAGACGAGGAAGAAGCCCAAGGTGGAGAAGGCGGCGAGAGTCACGCAGAACAGGCGAAAGGCGTAGAAGTCCTCCTTGTCCCAGAAGGAATAGGACAGAAAGACGGAGAAGGAGCCCAGGGCGCTGAACACCGAGCAGTGGAAATTGAGGCGCGTGCGGTCGGTGGCCGACACTGCCAGGTCGGCCATGAGGGCGCTGTGGTGGAGGTCCACCATGGTCAGGAAACCGTCGTAGAGACACAGGCAAAGCAGGAACTGCAGGCCCGGCCGGGCCCACGCCACCCAGAAGGCCAAGAAGGACAAGGCAAAGAGCGGCCCACTGGACGAGAGCGCACGGAGTCGCTTCAGGACCACCTCTGGAGATGTCAACTGGTCGCCATTCCTGCGCCGCAGCAAATGAATGACTCAGCTTTACACTTATATACTTACATTACCTGCATCAACTTGGTAACTCTCCAAACCCTGTGCACAGCTGTCAATAGCTTCCATGCACAAAGCAAGAGAGGAGGTGAAAGGAGGAGTACAGACACTCACTGAGGAGAGCTGAGGAAGCTGCGATCGCTCAGCCAGCCGAAGAGAGGATCGTTGAAACTGTTCCACAGCAGGAACACCGTCTGGAATGACACATGTTCTCAGAACGCAAAAACACAGGATGCCAACTAATGTCTTGCTCACCTCTCCCAGCCAAAAGGAGACTTTGTCGATCTTGTAGACGGACACAAAGGTGTCCACGTAGTAGAGCAGGAAAACATTGTGAAGGGTGGACGTGAAGAGGGCCAAGGAGCCATAGAGCACTGCCGTGGGAATGACGACGCCAACGCCATGACAGCAGGCCGCTGTGCTCCGGCCCATTCTTCCCTTCTGCCCTCCGTCACTCAAGCCCCAGCTGGTCACCGCCTCCTCATAGCCTGCAATGCAAGAGAGGATTATTTTTAGCGCAGCTAGTTTGCCATTCAAATTAGTTGTTATTTTACAAACAGGAGTATTCGTTTGCTCCGTATTTATGAGAGCTGAGAAATTTGGGCTAAAAATACATTTTGGAAAAATGTCTGCTTTAACAAAATCTAAATTCTGATTTTAAAGATCTTTCTTTAAAGGGGAAGTTGCAAGTTAGTCCTGTGCTGTCGCTTGCCAATATACAGTCAAATTTCATTTGTCATACACCCTTCGCCTCCAAATTAACAATTTGTGCCTCGATGAGGACAATTGTACACAAGTTCTATTATTTTCCTGCTTGAAAAAACAAACCTAAAAACTTTAGAACACCTGTTGAGCATTTTTTTTTTCAAAAAGGAAGCGGCTGAGATTCGAAGTGAAAACTAGGAAGATGAGTGACACAAACTGATCCCAGTTCACCAACAAGACATAAAACCACAAGCCCTTTGGCGACTTTAAGAGTTTCCACGTCGATTGAGTCTATTTAATAACAAGAAACCAACCATGGTCGATTTAAGGGGGCAAAGTACGTCCGAGGCTAAAGCTAAGTTAGCGGTAGTTAGCCATGGTTACGTGTTAGCACCCTAGCTGGAAAAAGGGGAAGCGGGTAAAAACATTTTGTGAAAAATAAAATAAAAGATACATACGACTTGGAGACGGTAACGGAGTCCACTAAATGAACTGAGCTCATGGGGAGGCTATCTTCGACGCTCCCCGGCCCCTTTGCGGAAAGCCGTCGTGTCGATTTCTCGGCCGGGTGTCCACGTCATGTCAACCGCAACTGGGCGTCTCGTAGCCGGGACGACGGCGGTCGATTTTACGAGTAACGTAGAGGAGATGGTTCGGACGTGGTGATGGAAGAGACAGCGTCCCCGAGTGGCAGTGGCGTTGAACTGGAGATTTTTCATTTATCCATGCCACGAAGAAACAGTCCTGTGATGGAAATACGACAAATATATTTAAATACCAGCTTCCCCTTTCACTCCATTTAATTGTCTTTGCAGTCAACAGACGCAAACGTCAATGGTTGCTGTTGTTGTCATTACAGATCTACTCCAGCAGAGGGCACGCTTGTATATGTCACGACTGGCTCTGGGGATAAACTGTGGCCCGTGGCCCTCAGATATATTAATTTGGAAGGAATTATTGTGTATATTTTTTTTCCCAAGCGTCAAATGAGGGAAACCGCTTGCTTGTTTGTGTCTGTGTGTGTTGCAGATGAGAAAGATTACGCGCCTCCCTGTGGTCAATCACCAAAAGCAGTGAGGAGGCGGAGAGCGTACAGGGGCGGAGCTAATTTAAGTGAAGGAGAGCTCTCTCGAATATATCCTGCTGCTGCTCGCACAGATCGGTTCATACAGAACATTTAATAAACCTGCTCCAGAGCTCTGCTGAGGAATCTCCCTGAAAACGAGCTTGGACTATTTTTCACAAGCAGGAACATGTATTTTGACGCAGCTTGAGGAGCAAGTGAGTACCCTTAGTTTTTTTTTCCATTATAAAGTTATCTTCTCCCAGAAAAGTATTTTTTTTTTTGTCGTTGACTTGACATTTACGGTGCAGATTGCATCGAGTAGTCAGCGTGACACATTGTTGCATGCAACTAAATCAACCGATCATATCAATGTGACACATTGATATTCATCACCAACGTTACGGTCACTGTGATCATTTGTTACTGACGACTTAAGTGCTGATATCGTCAATGCGGCTTATTATTCTCACAGTTAACTCCAATGATCACACCACTGGGACAAGTTGTTTCTCTACTGAGCACACTGATGTAACAGTTCACCCCTGCTACTCGCGATGAATAGGAACCAGGCCAACTGCCCAATAGCGAAAATCTGCGTATAATTGACATCAAATTAAATGCATTGTAGGAAGAAAAACAAAAGCTAACTCTATATATCGTGACCATAGAAATGCGACAGTTTGATGCTCTCGGCTAATGTGTCACTATATGATACGCAAAGGCACCTTCAAGTCCAGAGCAGGAGCTTTGTGGCCGGGCGCAGCATGTCACACGCCCAGGTGGAGATCGCCGGATGCGGCTTCCCAGGCTTGCAGCCACATGGTCTGGGCATGCGACGCAATTCGTACGGCTTGCATAAGATCAGCGTGGATGTGGACTCGCCTCTCTTCAGCGGCGCCCTCTCCAAAGCGCTCTCGTGGTCAGCAGAGAACATCCTCAGCCTGCCCGAGTCCCGAGCCGAAGAGGAGGAGGATGAGGAGAAACCCCGTGACGACACCCCCCCTTGCAGCCCTCTTTCCGATGTCGCCGGCTCGCCCGGCGAGTCTGACAGTGAGCCGGCGCAGGGGAAAGGGCGGTGGACATCGTCTCGGGTGAACTTTGACCCGCGGTCGGAAGAGGAAAAGGAGGACGTGGAGACCAAAGCGGTGGCAACGTCTCCTGACGGCCGCTACCTCAAGTTCAACATCGAGATCGGGAGGGGTTCCTTCAAGACCGTCTACAAGGGCCTCGACACGGAGACCACGGTGGAGGTGGCCTGGTGCGAGCTTCAGGTAGGATGTCCTTTTATGGTCAGCTTCCTGTCTCGCGTCTACAACAGAGGTCATGGAGCGGTTTAGGCAAGTACATTTATTTTGTGGACCGGCAACTTTGCAAACGATGGAAACATGCTTGGATTTGCATTTTCAAGCCCATCGCAAAACAAGTGGCCAAAAATGGACTTTTCCCATCGAAACGCGGGATAAACACATAATAGAATGACAGCAGACATATTCATCTGCTCAAAATATTTACATTCCACGCTTGTCCACGTTTGGCTCATTAACACCGAGCGACGTACGTCGCTCATCTTCGGTTCAAAAAGTCAACTGGGCTGTCGTTGGAGAAGCGAACATGAATCACGCGGGTGCATGTCGTTCCTTGTCGACCTTGGAGCGGCTCCATGTCAAGTTTGGTCTTGGGTAATCTCTGTTGTCACTGACAACCGGGCGGGCTCTCCGCATGCCTTCAACACGCTTGTGTGTGTGTGTGATGTACACAAGTCAAGAGGAGCAGCTGCCTCTTGCCATGCTTTGGTGGCTCAATGGAGGATTTAAAGGTTTAACATCGACGGCGTCACTTCAGCCTTGGTAGCCGAATGAGCTTTCAGGGGTGGTGCCCTCAGCCACAGACGAAACCCCTGCGCCACTGACACACACGCGTGCGCGCCTGTACACACACACGGTCGTCATTTTGGTGGAGACGGTGGCGTTTATCACCTGGACAAAAAGGGCAACTGCCAGCCACTTAGCTGGGCTGCAAACCAGGAAAAGTACATTACGCTCCACTTAAACAGCAATCTGCTAAACCACACAGAGTTTTCATTATTCATTAAAAAGTGTGGCGGAGGTCAGGCAGTTTTTGCTGCCTGGCAGGCGCAACAGTAGATCAGGGGGGAGGGGGGGGGGCGCGTCTCAGTCCAGTTTTTCCAAGGAACCACTCATAGTCCGAATGCCAATCAAACAAAATTACCACATGTCCTAAATGCCAAAAGAGTGGCAAAGTTGTCTTTTAGAAAAAAAAAAGGTTGGTTAGAGTTTTTTTTTTATATCATGACAATAAGACATTTTTGCAACATGAAGTCATAATATGATATTAAAGCCAACGTTTAATGATCCCTCATTAAGCGTTCTCATCTCACCTCATGAGCTTCAAGGTGGTTGATATCGAGACAGCCCGTTGTGCCCGGAAAACTCCAAGTCACGTGACCCTACCGCCCCTACCCCCCGCCTGCCCCCACGCCCTGCATGGTACACCAGAGGCTCGTGTTGGTGGCTAAACAGGACCAAGGCCGTGTTGATGCAGCAGCAGGCGGCGGCGCGTCACTTGCAGGTCAGCTAGAACGACGTGAGACGGCGAGCCGGGCAAAAAGTTGATTGGAAGTTGAAAATGAGATGCGCTCTCAAATGTCATCGGTGTCGTCAGGGACCATTATAACATCTTGTTTTACGAATATGTTTGTTTAATTGTTATTAGCAACAAATTACCTAATTTAAGAAAAGAAACAATAAATACACTTGAATGAACTCGTTATTCAAGAAGGGTTATCAATATAAATGCTCGGTGGGCCGGATTAAAGATTGCAGTGGGCTGTATGTGGCCCCCGAGCCACAATTTACCCACCCCCTGTCCTACATGATTTATTTGTTGACAAGGAGCGTGGATGACGACGGGAAAAAAAGGGAAACATTTATGAGACGTACGTCAGAGGTGCAGCAGTAGCAGTGAGCAACAAAAAAAAAACAACAACAAACAAACAAAAAAAAAGCTGATTCAATCTTGACGGGACTGCACAGCAAATCAAGAACGCGGCACCTTTATCAGCGACGTCAACATCAGGAGGCTCGTCTCCGATTCTTTGCGCAGGGGAGCACTTGACTCGCTCATTTGTTTTGGTTGCGTGTACGCGGCATTGCCCTCCAAGATACGGCTGCTCTGCCTGATAACAGCGACGTAGCCATTGCAGCCGCACCGAAATCTGGCCCCCCCTCCCCCATAATGAATATGACACGAAGGCCCTCCCCCATGTGAAAAATATACATTCAAATGCTGCATGTTTCCTTGCTGATATCGAGGAAGTGGGAATGTGATAGCACGGCCAAGAATCAGTTTGCGTGCGTTTTCCAATGTTTTTCCCCGTCTCTGGATTGGCGCTGCGTTTACAGAGTTAGTTGAAATGCCTTCGCTGCCTGAGAGACGCCGAGTGGAAAGTTGGCTCGCTAAGTGACATTAAGGTCTTGTACATGCAGGCATTACTTATGCCGGCCTCACGCGGCCTTCTCTTTCCGCCGTGATGAATGTTTTCCACCTTCCAGGAAATATACCTGACCGCGAGTGCGGTGCTGTGGCTTGTATGCCTCATATACAGGTAGAGAGGAATAACGTCAAAGCCAAAAGGTAAGCAGAGCTGCAATGCAAGCACAGATTGGAGTTAGTTTCTGATAAAAATGTAAATACGAATGTTCTGCTTACGTGGAGGGTGGGGGATATTTGTGTTTGGTGATGTCGAGTGGCGGCTACGCCACATTCATTGACGAGTGTGGCTTGGTCATGAAATGCTGTATTCAACGGTCACAGTGCAAAAAATAAGTTTAAAAAATGACATCTGAATTCTCTGCGAGCAAATATTTACGCTTGACACGACCACGAGCCCTGGAACAAAAAGCGATTGTTCCTTACTGCTGCTTTAGCGTGAGCGCTTTGGGTCACGTTGCAATCAACATCAGCAATGTGAATGCTGACCATGCCCCCCCTTTTTTTTGGGGGGGGGGGGCTGGAGAAAAAGCCACTGATGGACCGGGCCAAGGTGTTTTCTTTACAGTGTTGACAGTGCGAGGCTGTTGGGGGGGAAAACGTGTTCATGTACAGTGCGGCGGTCCTGCTTCCTAAACAAACCCCCGAGCAGGTCCGAGGGGGTAACCTCCGGTCATTCCTGCCATGAATTGGCCATTACCCATTTTGGAGAGCGTGTGTTTTCTGCGTCAACACGACACCTTCATGTACTCCAGTCTTTTTTTAGGGGGCGGGGGCGGGCGGATAGAACGCCCGCTCCTTTTTGGCTCTCATTGAGGCCCCCGGGCATCAAACTTTCATGCGCACGAGTCACGTGACAGGTGGTCTTTGCATAGCAGCGCTTTGTAAACCAGATCCGTTCTGTGTACCTGATCCGTGTAGCTGAGTGTAACTGGATGCCGATGACACTCAGTCCAGCCACAACTCCTAATAAGAGCCGCCCATCCATGATCTAAACGGCTTTTCCTCATTTGGGCTGTGGCTGAGCTGGAGCCTATCGCAGCTGTTTTGCTTGTCAGACAATTGTAGAGCGCAGATACACAAACGAGCATTGCAGTCAATACTGTGGATAATTTCGTCTTCATCGAACACGCATGCTTTGGAATGTACAGGGAAGGGAGTGAGTACCTGGATATATATAAAAAACTCCAAAACAAAACAGACCTGTCTGTCTCTATACTTCCAAATTGCAAAATACTGTACATTTTTCTTTTCGGATCAATTTTCCCAGCAAAACTAATTAAAGAGCACACAATTGTCACATCAGCCCTCCGCCTTGACGGACACCTGACCGTGTAGGTTGAGTCACTTGTGACCACCAGGACACGAGTGCCTCATAGCACCCCTCCCCTCCCCACTAGAGCTACTCGGAAATTTGTGATTCGATTGGCTAATGTGATTGGTCTATTTCCTGTGCGCATATATTTTCTCCTCAAACCTCCCGGAACTTTCTAATCGCCTCACCGCTTGCCTGCCTCTCGTACACACCCACTCGCAAATCTCTCATTTCAATGGCTAACACAATTGACCTGTGTATTTACTGCAAGTGTTCGCTGCCAACTAGAATCTACTGGAACTGAACTTTCTCAATGCATCACACGCATGAGCACACACGCGCACACACACACACACACACACACACACACACACACACACACACACACACACACACACACACACACGAACGCACATGTTAATTTCACATAAGTTACAATGGTCTCATTGTTTCCCAGTAAAGTCCCTCCGCTACACTTCTACAAATTTAATCATCCTTAAGCGACATTTTAGTGTACAACTAACAAATAAATGTTTGTCTTGTCATCTCTTACACGTGAGGCGGGCAAGTTTTACAGGTCAGTAGGAGTCGGTGGATGGCAGCTCAGGGGCGGTAAGGCTTAAGTGCAGTTTATAGACACGTCTTGAGTGACAGGAAACACCAGCCGGTTTTCAGGCCTGTTAAGAATAACCGAGTAAATAGGCTAATCTGGGGCCTCTGGGACACAGTGATGCAACACTTCCTGAGATGCGCCACATCCAGTGCAGTCCACATCGGTACTTGTTAGTGTCCTCTTATGTCGTGATTAGGGATGGCACTACTTTTCCTTGGTCGCTTCATTTGGAAAAAAATTAAGGACGGATTTGTGATCAAGCATTTAGCTTAGCTTCATTTGGACAAAAGCTGTGCTTTGATGCCATCTTGTGGCATCCTGGTTCCAAAGAACTATGTCAAAGTGAAATGAGGAGCTTAATTTAGACAGGTAGTGCCGTGCGGCTATCTTGTTGCTTCAATAGGCATCGATGAGAGCAATTTCGTTCATTTTCGCGGATCCACTTGAGCAAGGCTAATTTTGTTGTTGTGCCGTAGGTGAAGCTTGTCCCAAACTTTACAGGGTGATGGATGGCGAGTACGTGACCTGTTCTCTGGAGACCAAATGTTCACCCAACCCATTTGCACGTCAGATTCGGCTTGGTAGCTGTACACTGGCGCCTCAGTTCTCAGCCGCAAACGCACCTCAATGGCGGCACTGTATGCGCGTGTCAATACAAAGTGTGTGTCGGTCAGCCTCGGACCTGCCAGGTTACCGCCTCTTTGTCTTTGACCTTAATCCAACATTTGCGGGGAACATTGGGCTGGGTGATTTGACCTTCAAATACAATCTAGATTCATTTCAGATTTTAACTAATTTTTACACTGGGCTGATAAGAAAACCAAATGATGGCGTTATTCCGAACAAGTTTTTGCATTTTTTTTCTGCACGTTGGGGATGTGCTTTAATTCTTTAATACTGTGTTTTTAAAAATAAATCTATTTCTTGATAGAAAATCTGAAAATAAGTGTTTTGTCTTGAAAAATATCCCTTCGGTCAAAAGAGATACGAGTGACTAGACATCGTTGTTTGAGATTTAAGCCATCCGTCATTTCGCTTTTTTTTTAACATGCAGGCAAAAATTTTTGATGCTCGTGCTATTTGGTGGCAGTGAACAAGCCTTCAAAAAAGCGGCTTCTCCTAATTGTTTATTGTCACCGCCAGTTGAAATTTACTGTCAATCTAAAGTCATGTACATCAGTGGACTCCTTAACAAGCAAGTAAACAATGCGATGAAAGCATAATCTCCTTGGCCAAGGTAATAAAGCGATCCACTAAATCTACTAAGCC
This sequence comes from Hippocampus comes, assembly GCF_001891065.2. NCBI lineage: Eukaryota > Metazoa > Chordata > Actinopteri > Syngnathiformes > Syngnathidae > Hippocampus > Hippocampus comes. Next base: position 449,343 of record NW_017804812.1, read on the forward strand.
TCGCTAGAGGCAACATTAAAGTCTCAGTGACTGGAAGTCTTCCCCCCCACCCCTGCCTACTTTCTGGCCCACCGCTGGAAGTGTTTGCTGCTGTTTTCGTGCAGCGGTTGTCACAATAGGGGCGCTGACAGGGAGTCGGGGGGGTTGTCTCCCAGCCAGCCTAATGCTTCCGCCGTTCCACGCCGCTTATGTAACAGCGCCCGTGTGGCACCTAGCAGTCCCCTGAGGGGTCCCCCCACCGCTAACATGCAGCTGCAAGAGATGATGGAAAAGCTGAGACACATTTATTCGTGGCAATACGCTTGCTGGATGTTTATGCTTTCCTGTACGTTATGCAGCACACACTCCAGGTCTGGTTGTGCGCACACAAGTGGGGGAGGTCGGTGTGTACATGTGGCCCATCTGTTATATAATAATACATAACATATATTATAAATAATATAAATCATATTTTTGCTGACACTTTTTGTTTGAATGACCAACATATTTATTTATATTTTAATTTCAAATACAAAAAAAATTGTGGATCGTTTTTTTTTTCAATTTTTTACTAGTACGAATATAATAATTTATATGATTTTTCTAAATACTATATTATATACAGCCTAATCAATATTTTTTTATTTATGTAATGTGCAATAAACTGGTTTAACGAAAAAAAAAAATCAAATTTTGGACACACACGTCTTTTTTGGACATTATCACACAGTTGTGTGCCAACGAGTGAGTACGTGTGTGTTGTTGTGCGGCCAAATGTGTCATGGAAAAGTTGGATAGGAGCCTCGCACGTTCCTCTCCAGACCATTCCTTCTTTGGCCAAAGCTAGAACTCTGTTGTCCGCCAATAAAAGTCTTGCCAGACATTAGACCAGTCCCGCCTCAAAACAAGCACACAGTTGCAATGTTCCACAGACATTCCCTCAGAATTGTAAATGCAAATTGTAGTTGCTGTTGCAATGGTGGGGGCTGGGGGGGGGGACTGTTTGAAGGCTTGTTTGCCATCAGGAGAAAAACAAATCCAAGAAAAGAAAAAAAAAGAAGCAAAAATAAAATCGCAGAAAGGAAATAAAAGAAGCTAAGGTCATTTTTAATCATTGTCATTCGCTGTCTGTATTAGCAAATGGGGAAAATAAGTTAAAATGGGATTTTTGTGATGGAAAAAAAAAAGATTTGATTTTAACTCGCCTCGTAATGGTAGTAGTAGTTGACATATATATAACATGAGCTGGATTTGTTCTCAGCCAAATTGTAAACTCAATTTTTTTCCCCCTCAAGTTGGCCTTTTCCTCCACTGTCTCATTTTTGTGGGGGTTTTTTTCTGGTGGTGAAGATTATTTTTCCACACTTGTGGTCCATAGTGGAAAGTGGACTTTTTCAACAAATCCTTCCATTTTGTGTATTCTGTAGGTTTGCACTCCTGTGTGTCAAGCCAAGCTTGAGCTAAAAAAAAAAAAATAAAAAATCCTGCGGTTTTGGCTTTATTCGGCTTTTGGGACATGCACACTCAGCCCTAAAGAGTGTCACGATCTGAACTTCGGCACTCATCTGGGGCGGTCATATGGCCGTAAAATAAAATGTCAGATTGGTTTCCCCAAAAATCTGATTTGAATGCTGAAGAAAGTCACTCTTCAAAACAAGGTTTGCTCTTTGTGTTTTTTGCCTTTTGGAATTTGCTTTTTTTTCCCCTTCTCGTGGCAAAAAAAGCGTGAAACATTTTTTTTCCCCGAGCATTAACTAAATGTGAATCTATACTTTGATAAAAGCAATGTCTCTTTTTTGCGCAAACATTTAAATTAACATTCTGACGCTGCTTGGCTGTTCTGTTGTCGACGAGTCTCTCCTGCTTCGCCCCCGCCCCCCCTCGTGGTGTTGTGCTTTGAACTCTGAAATCTCAGTCCTGATAAATACATTCAAATTAACTGATAAAATCGATTAATCACCCACCACGACGCTCAAACGGCTCGCCCATGTCGTGCTTTAAGGAGGTCTAATTAGATTAAGTTAGAAGTTCTAAACACGCCATTGCTCAACAACAACCTGTGCGAGTGAGTTTGTGTGTGTGTGTGTGTTACTACTGTACGTGTCGGCTACAACCTCCCGCCTGTAAGCTGATTTTTATCTCTCAGAGCTGCCCCCCCAGCTCCAAAAAGGCTCCCCTGACATTTGAGAGACTCACGGATAGGTAGTGGAGTGGGAGAGGGGTTGGCAGGTTTGGTTTGCGGGTATCCTCAACTCAATTCCAAACGCAAACACACACACTATGTTCCCCCTTGAATTCATCCTGAATGCGTGATTCATGGCGGCAAAGTCTCCCGAGATGTTTCCGCTAAGCTCCTAAATTGCTCCTTTCAGGGAACACGGAGGAAGCACAAGAAATGTCTTTGTCCGTGTGGCGTCATCGCAGTGTTGAAGTGCTTGTATGGATTGGTGGTGACGGGACTCAAAACCTGTAATACCCCCGTCCCGACTCCCGTTTTTTTTTTTTGAAAACCGTTGCGATTACACAACCAGGGGTGGACGAGCTTGTGGTTTCCACGACTGCTGCTAATTAACTTAAGTAACAGCCATTTTATCAAACCACTGTTTGTACGAGTTATGTAATCATACGCGGCGCCGCCCCCCCTCGGTGCTCCTTAAACATGTTGACGCTGCGGGTTAACTGGTAGCACATGTGAACTGCTGCGCTACAGCCTTTCATGTTCGCTTTTCAATCTGGCGTCGTTTAATGATGTCGTAAGTCTAGTAGCCTAATTTACCAAGATTTGACTCCCAAGAGGTATCGATCATCCACTTACCTTGATCGAGCTTCTGCGCTTTACAGTGTCCTGGATGACGGAGAATCTACACAGACAAAGGAAGGGGAAAAAAATTTAGCATGCACATGACTTTTTTTTTTTAATGGATATTGTAACAGTAAATTAGGCTACGATGTCTTTTCTGCTCATAAAATGTTATGCTACCAACCACCCCAAATACGATAACGCCCGTAATGTGCACAGACTCGTAAGCTGACCAAGGCAGAGCGGCAGCGCTTCAGCGAGGAGGTGGAGATGCTGAAGGGCCTCCAGCATCCCAACATCGTGCGCTTTCACGACTCGTGGAAGTCGACGGTGAAGGGCCACAAGTGCATCATCCTGGTGACCGAGCTCATGACATCCGGCACGCTCAAGACGTGAGTCCCAACCCACCTCATTGGGGCCGGGATGGAAAAACAGCAAGGCAGCTCAATGATATGCCCTTTACCGTTTTTTTTTTCGTTAGCTATCTGAAAAGGTTCAAGGAGATGAAGCCGAAGCTGCTGCAACGCTGGAGCCGTCAAATCCTGAAGGGGCTCCATTTCCTGCACACGCGCACGCCGCCCATCATCCACCGAGACCTCAAGTGCGACAACATATTTATCACCGGGCCCACCGGCTCCGTCAAGATCGGTGACCTCGGACTGGCCACGCTCAAGAGCGCCTCTTTTGCCAAAAGTGTGATCGGTGAGCTCGCAACTAACTCCGGACATGGCCGACAAACTTTAGCTTTTAGCGTAAACCTGCATCCAAAATAATGGTTCTCAATCCCTCGCAATACTGGATTGGGAAGACCATCTTGCGGATGATGTGGCCAGCCTGAAAATCAATCGAGTTTTTGTTCTCGTTTTCACGTCGCCGACCATCACGTTGACAGGAACGCCCGAGTTCATGGCCCCCGAGATGTACGAGGAGAAATACGACGAGGCGGTGGACGTCTACGCCTTCGGCATGTGCATCCTGGAAATGGCCACCTCCGAGTATCCCTACTCTGAATGTCAAAATGCTGCACAGATTTACCGCAAAGTCACCAGCGTGAGTAATGGAACCCTCTTCATGTATCTCAAGTCTTTAGCGATTGTCGGAATGTCCTTACACGGGACAAAGCAGTGTCTCTAACTTGTTAACTTGCTCAGTAACTCAGTTACAGTTAAAACAAACAAAAACAAAAACATTGGAGTAGTGACGTGAAATGTCTGCGTGCACATTGGCGCCGACGAAACGACGGGCGGGAATGATGTGTTTTGGAAAATCCTGTCTCCGTTCGCCGATGCTGCGAGGCATCGAGTTACATCACGTATGCAGAGTTAGAACGTGTCAAGTGGATACCGTCGGTATGCGGCTTGAAAGTCGGGGGCGCTGCAATGCCGGCGTGGTTTTTTTCGCACACGTCGTAATGTTATATTGCGCGCCTCATAAACAAATGCCGGCGTGCCGCGGGGAGACCACGGCGCAAACGTGACACCAGCTGTGAGGGCGGGTGCTGGCCAACTGGCTCCGACAGGCCACATTAATAGGAACACCTGGACATGCTAATTTGGCCTGCGTGTGACATACTGACCCGTGCCGTGCTTGAAACTGGTCCACAATTGTATTTTTTTTTTGTTGTAAATAATACAAAAAAAAAAATATACCCCCAAACCAACCTCAGGATTTCGCTTCTTAGCTCCTCTCCCAACAAGCGGATGATGGAATCCCGTCGCGCGACTGTGCGACGTGTCAGATAACAACACGCGCAAAGCCGAGTTTGCGTCGTGTTTTGACTTCACCTCGGCCTGCCGCTGCTCTGCGGGCCCGCCGATCTTTTTGACCTCGCCTCCCCCTCCCCGCTCATCTGCGCTTCAGACGGCTGCGCTCATCGAGCCGCATTCTCCTGATAACGCTCAGAGGTTCCAAATTCCCAAAACGTGCTTGTTCGGATCATTTAAGACTCAACATTGTCCCTAAGTGCGAATGTGAGCGGGAATAGTTGTGCCCACTGTTTGGCTTTTGTATCACAAATGCTGTGACCTTGTCATGTCCTTGACTATGTATGTGTTTCTGTCTGCTCAGGGCATAAAACCCGACAGCTTCTACAACGTGAAAGTGCCGGAGCTCAAAGAGATCATCGAAGGCTGCATTCGCATGAACAACGATGAAAGGTGAAGCCGTCCTCCCTGCCTCGTGACATCACACGCGATCTCTTTCTAAAACCCAACGCCGCCACAGGTATACCATCCAGGATCTGCTGGAGCACCCCTTCTTCCAGGAGAACCACGGCGTGCACGTGGAGCTGGCCGAGGAGGACGACGCGCTCAAGTCTGGCCTGAAGCTGTGGCTGCGCATGGACGACACCAAGAAACTCCACGGAAAGTACAAGGACAACAACGCCATCGAGTTCCTCTTTGAATTGTACAAAGACGTCCCCGAAGAGGTGGCGCAGGAGATGGTGAGGAGCGCCAACATTCTGTTGCTAGGCGGTCATCAACTGTCACAGTACAACAATGTTACGTTGTTTGTTGTGACAGCTAATTTGAAACCTGACAGGCGTGAAGATAACACCCAATGTCGCGCAAGGACAGAGCGTGTTTTTTTTTTCCACTGGAAGGAAATGTGAGTCGGAAGGAGCCCTTTTATAAAACCGTGGCCGTAAAGGTGACTTTTAATGAAAAGCGTTGGCTTTTCATCGAGATCAAATTTGAAATGACAGGCGGATGTCGTAATGCGACCCGGCTGTTGAGGGGCGGCATTGGACTCGATGTCCCGCTCGGCTTCGAGCCAGCTGCCAAAACGCCGCTGGGTGGGACGACATCTTTTTTTTTAAAGGCTTTTTCCTGCTCCTTGTGTTATTTTCACTAAAACTCGAACATCGTTTTACAGATCAGTGGTCGTAACTTGGCTCCTTATCGAGTAAAGTGTATATCGTGAACACATTGAACCATTCACTGTTACGCCTTGACCACGTGTGCGTCTGTCCGTGTGCTTGTTACGCAGGTGGTGCTGGGCTTCGTGTGCGAGGCCGACTTCAAGCTAGTGGCCAAAGCCATCCGGGACCGCGTGACGGCCATCAAGCGCCAACGGGAAAAGCTGAGGCGGCAGGCCGAGGAGCGGAGGCCGCGTTCGTCCTCCCCGCGAGTCGGCGACATCGCGGCCGGCGAATCCCCCTCGCCGCCGGCCCCCTTGCCTTCCCCCCTCCTGTCCCCCGTCACCAGCTCGGCCGACTCCGGCGTCAGCTCCGGCTGCCCCGCAGAGACGGAAGAGCCCGAGGCCGACCAGCCCTTTCACATCCGCCACAACAGCCTCTCCTCGGCTAATTGTGCGTCTGCTTTCCATAATACGCCTCGCTTGTTAAAAGTGCAGCATGCGTGTATAATCGTCAGCTTGTGACTGACACGCAGAGCCGCGTGGGAGGCGTGAAGAACACAATATTTAGCCTTTTTTAAAAAAATGCAGACAAATATTCGATCAGACTGAGAAAGACAATCTCGGGGTCATCAAGTCTGACATGTGCATCTGTGTGCGCACGTCACATGCTAAACCCTCTGCGTGTTTTGTTGGGACAGCTGACTGCGAGACGGACTGCGACCTGAGCTCCCCCGGCCTTCAAGACCCCCTGGAGGCCACACCCCCCGCCTCCTACGCCCACTCCTCGACCACAAACGGCCTGCCCATCCCGGCGCTTCGTTTCCCTTCGGTGAGTAGGCCGAATCCCGATTCAGAATCAATCCTAAAATTCAGTTAAAAAGATAAGGCACACTTTTGATTGACATGTTATCATAAAGGTAATATTCCTCAGGAAAAAAAACAATCATTTTCTGTAAATATAGTTATTTTAATTATATTTTAAATGAGTTTATTCTTGTTGTTTTTCAATAATGGATGGCTGAAGTCAGTCTGCATTTTATTTTCAGAGCATTGCCGTATCCAACAAAATGGAAAGCGTCAAGCCAGGATCTCCGAATGGCTTCAACTCTCCCGGGGACAGGTACGCAACTCCTGTTCCTCGTGCACAAAAAGGCTGAGGGGGCAGGAAAGACCCTTTCATGCGCCCTGTAATCTGATTACATGATAAGCTGTCCACTGAAGTAACTGCTGTCCCTGAAAGGGTTCATTAAATTGACTTTGGTTAAGTCCTTTGCTATTTCACAGATCGTCAATGTTGAGGTTGAAATATTCCAAAAGTAAATACTTCCCACGCCATTAAGGGTCATTTGTGGTAGTTACGTTTAATTGGCATAAAAAATAAATAAATAAATAAAAAATCAGAAAAAAATCCCCCCCACCCTCTAAGAAGTAACGTTTTGAGAACGCCTGTCCTGCATGGAGGAAAAAAATGTAATGCTCGTAACGTGAAAGCGGTTGTAAGAAGTTTCTTGCCAAGCCCGTAAATGTTTGAGCAGCCTTAAACGCAATTAGCCTCGGCGAAGGCTATTTAAAAAATAAAATAAATGTACACGAGATGTTCTCCACGCTTCTCTGAAACCTCAAACGTGTTTATCGTATTTACTCAACACACACGCCGGAGAGACCAGCTCCTCACGAGTACACATTTGTTTGTTTAGACTTGAGCATCACATGCTAGCGATGACTATTCACGAGGATCTTGGACAAAAAGTAGAACAGGTCTGCATGTCCACCTCTGTGCTTTCTGTTTGTTCTTTTGCTGCGAAATAGAGCGTGAATGGGACGAGATCCTTCGAGATGCCTGAGGGGCACATCGAGATTTAAGATTTTTCATGTGTGCGACGCCGTCAGCGTCCATCTTCACTTTGTAACAATCTCTTAAAAAAATAAAAATGACAAAATTTACCGGTAATACATTTGAATCCAACAATGACCACTGTTACCCCTAAATGCCAAGAGCCCATTGGGGTTTTTTCCCCTCCTTTACAGCTACGCCTCTGACGTGACCTCGGGCCTGAGCGACGGTTACGAGGGAGTGCCGGAGAAAAGCGAGAAAACGGTGGCCAGGCGGACCGCCGCCAAGCTTTTCAGGAGGCGGGTACGCTCCAGGCTGCGCATCACCGGGGTACGATGATGTCACAGTTTGCTGAGTAGTTTTGGACAATTAGCAATTTAGCCTCATCACAAATCGCACGTGTTAACCCCCCCGGCCCCCCACTCCGCTGCAGCTATCTGACAAAGTCGACCGGGTGGTGGAGTGTCAGCTGCAGACACACAACGACAAGATGGTGACGTTCAAGTTCGACCTGGACGGAGACAACCCGGATGACATTGCCGCCGTCATGGTGGGTGACAGGCACCGCCACCCACGTACTTGTCGTAATTCAATTCCCGATTTTTAACACTCAGAAATCACGCTTAATGCACCCTACACCTGATTGAATCTTGAAAAGAAATCCCCCGCTTATCGTATCTTGGCTCTTTACGCGACTGATTGATTTGTACCTCACAAAATGAGTGAGCGTTGATGGTATCTTGGCACGGTCGGGTTGGCACGGAATGAAAGCTTGCTGACAGCTACTCCGTCAGCGAGCGTGTGCGGCACACTGCCGTTACTCACTGGGAGAGATTTTCCTCCCACCCGGGAAGGAGTAATGAGCCAGGAGGAGGAGTACAATTGCCGGCTGGACGCAGAAATAGAACGTCCTGTCCACTTCGCGGTCACAGTACATTTACTCACGCTCTGCACTTAATGATCCATTTGTATGTACTATAAATACAAATGAAGTACTTTTACAAGGGAGAAGCTGGGACTTTGGCGATACATGTCAACACATGAGTGCAACTAAAATGCAACCAAAACAACGCTTGACAGGGAAGTGAATGAGGATGAACATGGCCAACTGCCAAAACAAATCCCACGCATATTACTGTACTTGCATTGGGAGTAAAGCATATTTACAATAGCCGCAAAGTTTTCTTGCTTAACATTTAGAATTAACCTTTTACACAGAACCCACGTCGGAAATGCCTCTAATTGCTGTAGTTGGATAAATGAAGGGGCATCCAACTTTTAGTGGCGAAAGCGTATATTTTAGAGCACAAACAGTATTTGAACGTCGCAGGTGCACAACGAGTTCATCCTGCCGTCGGAGAAGGAGGGCTTCATCTACCGAATGGGCGATATCATCAAGCGGGCGGAGGCGCTCATGGCCAAAGAGCAGCCGGTGCACCCCTGTGAGCAGCGTCCTCCTCAGCCTGCCTTCCACAGCGAAGCCAACCCGCTCTCTTCCTCGCAGGTCAGCGACAGCGTGTGTCTGACAACGGGCCGTTTTGGTTTCTACGCTTCCTCATCGCATAGTCATGATGTCACGGCGTCAGAAGCTCGTTTGTGCGAGCGAGGGTTCCAGGTATCTGCTTTGTGGTAGATTTGCGTCTGAGGTCAGATTCTATTTGGAGACTTTTGGGCAGATAAAGTCCCAAAAGGGAGCTGGACAAACTCACGAGGCCTCGGGATGCAAATAGACACAGACTACAAGAGTTCCTGTGTGATTCAACGTCAAAAAATAAAAAAAATCTTGCTGTTAATCAGTGATGAAGCATCCACATTTACTGTAAATGTAGGAGTGCGTACAGTAACTAAGAAGTAGTTAGTTCACGCCCAGGTTCTCTTTTTATTTTTGCAGCCGGATCTGTACAGTCAGAGCCTCCCACGAACTCACTTCTCCTCCCTGCCCGGTAAATCAGCGATTCATATTTTCTGTGCGACATATTTATGATGTCATCATGTCTCGTTTCACACTCGGGTGTTTTTGTGTGCGCCTCAGACTTCGCTGTGGCTAATCCGCGCGCTGAGGAAGGCACCTCACCTCCGTGCGCCGACGGCGACGTCTTCGCCCCAAACGCGACTTCGCCCGGGCGACCGCTCGTCCGCTCGCAGTCGTTCCACAACGCGCCAGGTGAATGTCGAGAATCCGCCGCCTCAGGGCCCCGCGCAAACACAAAAAGGAACGTTTCAGGGCAAGTGCAAATGAGGAGCAAAACGAGTCCCAGGAAGCACACATGGGATACATTTGCGCTCCCCTCGCAGTCACGATGGTGACGGAATTGCAATAAACAAGGAACAAAACATCTTTGTGAAACCATTGAAGGATGTACGCCCCACACGAAGGCCGAGGAAAGACTGCGCGTAGATTGATTGCACATGTTTGTCTTCCAGGCTCTCCTCTCGCTTACCACCACACCGCCTCCCTCCTGCCCCACTGCCACATGCCCTACATGGGCAACTTCCCGTTCCAGTACAATGCCAGGCCGGCTTCCCCTAAACCGAGGGCCACGGCGGTCGGCGGCCTCCATCCCCCCCTCGCCCGCGCGTCCAGTAGCCCCACTTTTCCATCCGTCCCTTCCCCGGTACCGCCGGGCTCCCCGAACCTCTTGAATGACAGAGAGAGCCCATCCGGGGCGTCGCCCGCGCCCCCGCATCCCTGTATGTGGCCCCCGCAGAGCCAGCCGCTGTTCTCGCTGGCCAACGTCATCTCCATGGCGATGAGCATGGCGCAGTCGTTCATCCCTCCAGCCCAGCAGGGAATGCCCTCCTACGGGGACTTCCACCCGCAGTCGGCGTTCCAGTACCCCCCTTGCTACCAGACCCCCACAATGGAGGTGCCGTACCCCACAAACGTCTACCCGAGCTCTGGGAACACGCCACCGATGGATGTATTCCCTCAATGTTGGCATGACACGTCCCCTGCTACCCCGCCAAACACGCCACTGCAACAGGCCGGATCTCCCGCTTCACCCAGACCCCCTCAGGAGGACCTCGGACCTTTCCTGGGCCAAGTTCCGGTCCTATCTCAAGTGCCCAGTTCGACCTCGTTGTCGGATCTGTCACCCTCGCCAACAGGCAGTCCGGAGAGCACCGTGAGTCTCAATTAGCTGCTTTATCGTCACATTCTAATGCGAAGCAATCGCTTTTATTGCAATTTTATGAATAACACTGAAGCTGGCGTCAGCTCGGGGATTTGCAGGCCTCAACCAAGAAACTCATTATGATTTTTCACTCCTGTCTAGTTATCATCCATCAGCACTCTGTCCGAACTGAACGCCGGAAGTCCGACGGCCCAAAAAGTGTCGCCATTGAGCCCCTCGGGTAAGAAATTGTTCAAATCGTCATCATTTGCCTGTTAAATGAGACGCTTGTTTGCAGGGCAAACAAAAAAAATAAAAAGCACACGTGCTTGTTTATGCACACACAGTGGCCATTGTTTACCTTGTTTTCCCTCTAAATACGTGCCGCTTTTGCTTTTTGACCCGTTTCCTCCTCCTCGCTGACACCACTGCCGATTGCCCCAGGAGCCATTGCGTAATCTCTGGTGCGGTAGCAAAATGTTCCGTCCCGTGTGGGAGTCGTGCCACTGCGGCCCCTGCCCACCGGTGGCGACCAATGGGCGCCCAGACGTGCTCATTTACAGGCGTCCCCCCCCCCTCCCACACCTGTCTGTCTTTCTAGACTCTAAACAAAGTCACTCTGTTTGCATGCGCCCAACCTAAACCCTCACCGTGTGGTTTACTGCTACAAGGACGTCTCGCGGACAGACTGAGGCCGTTGGGCCTTAATTCCACTCTTAAGAACAGGAGAGTACCAGGAATGATAACCGCAGAACTCCATACACTAAACGTAATTGAATTACATGCAAACATAAAATGTTTCCAACGTTACTAGCTTGGAGCTGAAAGCATTACTGATTATGCTACCGTGTAAACAATTTAATTTGACCCAGCAAGCAAACCTAACGTCACAAGCATATAGCCTCAAGAAATTAGTTGTTGAAGAACAATGATTAGCTAGTCAGTCATCTATCCGCTGGTGATTGATTGGTCCCTTGTGATCAAACACTCGACTGATTCGATTAGAAACCGGTCATTGTTGATTCGCCGCGCACGATCACATCAACAGCCCCTACACGTTCCTCCTCGTGAACTGCGAGAGAAACTATAGACCTAAAGAGGAGCCAATTATGAAGACGTTTTCCTTTTCGCGCTCAGGAGGTCCGGCCGCTCCTGTGACGGTGGGCCGTTTCCATGTGTCGCCCAGCGCCGACGACCCGGTCGTTGCCTCGCTGCCACAAGGGGACACAAGCAGCACCGAAGAAGGGCACGGCCAACCCGAGAAAAGCCTGGGTGCCTCCATCCCCATGAGGGAGGAGGAAGAGGAGGAGGAGGTGGCGGAGGAGCGCCCGAGGGTGAGGAGACGCGGGCGGAGGCGGGCGCACAGCCTCAGCCTGATAGGCACGTCCGCGGACAGCGGGCTGTCGGTGACGACGCCCGAGGCAGAAGGCCGGCTGTGGGACGGCGCGGCCGGCAGCCCGCAGTACGGCAACGCACTTCACCACCTGTGGACCATGACCTACAATCACAACGCTTCCTACATGAGCAGCGATGACTCGGACAGCGACGACGACAAAGACATGCTGGATGAGCTCCAGGAGCTCCGAGAGAAGTGAGTGACTATTGGGGTTCCAGGTCGGATCACTGCCCCAGCTGGCTCCTACGAACCTGGACTGTACTGCACGTTTATCCAGACGTGCACCACTATTTGAGCTTGAAGTCACGTATTAACGCGCATTCCTGTGGTTACAGACATCTGTCTGAGGTTCAGGAACTTCAAGCAGCTCAGAAGCGGGAGATCGAGGATTTGTATGAAAAGATGGGCAAAGTCCCCCCACCGGGCATCGTTTCCCCGGCCGCTATGTTGTCCAGCCGTCAACGTCGCTTGTCCAAGGGTGCGGGGGGCTTGCCGCCGTCACGCCGGAACAGCCTCCAGCGCTTGGACATGCAGCCCATCCAAGGTGACGTCACGTCGGACAAGTGGTTGCTATGATACACTTCAAAGCCACTATGGAGCTTACTTGCATTTTATCGGGTAGGATTGGGGGGTGAATGCATTTTATAGATTAATTACTAAGAAATAAATACAGCCAGGCTTCTTCGGGGAGGCTGGAATGGATTCTTGGCATTTCCATTCATTTCAAGGAGGACAGAAAAAATATTTCCGTTCATTTTAAGGCCACATCACCCAAGTCCTCGATTGTGATGTGTTTAAATTAATTTCTAACATGTAACATTTTAGGGATCATCAGAAGAAACTCTTTGGGAGGAAGCAGCAGCAGCTCCCAGGACAAACACAGCAAAGGCGTCACCTTCGCCTCAGACATTAGCAGAATGGTGAGAGCCTGTGTGCTGGTGCACTTCCCCTTCCTGATTGCTTGGTTTATGATCTCACTTGCATCTCTTTCCCAGTAAGAACGAGCAATCGTTGAATAATCCGGACTACCTCATCTGACGGCATCCTGAAGTTGAAGGTTGGGGTTTTAAAGAAAATGACATTGAACGACATGCCGCAGCCCATCCTCCAAAATGTTCAGGAGTTTAATTTGACACATTTTGGGAATAACAAGTCATACCTGCTCAGTGAAGTGGACACCAGTTGATTCCATGCTTTCAGCGCCTTCCAATTGCATTGTACATGTTTTGTTCTTTTTTTTTCTCCCCAATTTCGTTTTGACGCCAGCCATCCTGTGACAGGCAGAGATGAGAACCCGTGAGATGGCTGAAGAAAAACCATTGAAACGCACAAACCTCCGCCAAGGAGCGAACAATCAATTTTGAATGTCCTTTTAGAAGATCAGAAATGTAACAAAAGTGCATTTTCATTGCGTTTTTATGAGGGGAAAAATGTTGAGACTCACTGAAATTCAAAACCCGGACTTCCATTGTGTTATACGGGGATGAAAAGGATGATTGAGAAAATAGACGTTAAACCTTAATTGTCGGGGTGGGGTGGTGTACCCGCAAAACCTAAGGGAATGGGGCGGGGGGTCCAAACATGGATACTAATGTGCTAAAATACACCAAACAGATATAAGGCACATTAACCGAGGTAAACGAGGCACGACTGACAATTTGCGCTAAGCCAATTTAGCTAGCGCCAGCTAATGCTAACGCTAGGGCAAGTCCATCGATAGTAACAACAGGAATTAAACTCAACCAATAAATGAACACGACACATGAAATGATAATGCCACTTACCTTTCATGGACGCACAATGGAGAAGGCCCAAAACTCTTGTTTTCAAACACCAAAACCTTCGGCGGATCGTAAATCTCTTAATGGCGCCCCACTCTGTAATTGCCAAACAGCGGGTTACGCTCCCTCTTCCTTTTCCGTCTCGCTCGACCGCAACGATATGAACCACAAAAAAATATCAGTGAATGGTCATTGACCCGAAAAAGTCGGAAATCCGGGAAATTGTCATCTTTTATTTTTGCGTTAAGGCTCACAATTTAATTGGGTCATTCCCACGAGTGCAACTGGACTGGAGCAGCTCAATCTCGGTCGTGATACTGAGCTAAATCATGATTAAAATGATTTTAAGTAAATACAAAGATCCTATTTAAATAATTCATGAGTGATCACACGTTAAAATGCCTAAACTTAATTATGAATTCAGTGAAATACAAAAAGAAAAATCTTTTTTTTCACTGATTGTTTTAGTGAAATGTCATGCTTCTTCAACCAACCATCCATTTTCTAATCCGTTTATTGTCACGAGAGTCGCGGGCGTGCTGGAGCCTATCCCAACTGTCTTCGGGTATGCATGTTTTTGGAATGTGGGAGGAAACCAAAGTACCCGGAGAAAACCCACCCAGGCACGGGGAGAACATGCAATCTCCACAAAGGAAAAGCTGGAGCCAGAATCGAACCTCTGCACTGTGAGGCGGACGTGCTAACCAATCAACACTGTGCCGCCTTCTATGACCATACGCTCAAAATAATTGCAGATCAATATGAAATGAAGGGACATGAAAAATGTGTGCAGACAAATGTTATTTTTACGTGACTTTAATTTTCTCTCTCCTTGGCGGAGGTAATCGAGCCAGTAAAAGATGCAAATACAAATAATATCCAATATGTAATACTACTACTACTGGCTTTTCAAACTGTAAATATATCATATGTGTGTGCATACAGTAGACTTCATTTATAGACTGTTTACACAATTAATCATGAAAAAAAAACCTGTTATATATAAATATACATTTTAGTTTATTAGAGTAGATCAATCAAGCACCTCATGCACTTTAGCATTTTCATTTAAACACACCTTGTCGGTCAAACTGTGTTCATTCATGAAAATAACAAAACAAGGGAGAATGTCCAAGCTGTCAATGTGCCTTTTGAATATTCACACTGGACATTGAGAAAAATCAAGTAATATATTCAAAATATTTGGAAAATAAACAATGTGCAATGCAAAATAAATGCTGCTGCCATCTGTGCCTTTTTCCACCTCTTATGCTTTAGAGTCTAATTTTATATTTCTCCTCCTGCATTGGATGTTCACTGAAGTGGATTTCCCAGCTCAATAAAAGCCAATTAAAAAATACCCAGTGTGTTTTTTGCTAAACAAAATAAATCAGGTTTATTCTATATATCACTTCACCAACAGAAATACAGTTGCGTACAACCATTTTGTGTTGTTTTAAGTGCTGTCATTTTGCATTGTCCTCTCCGAAGGTCACTTAATACCTTGCACAAAGTAGCTGCAAAAAAAGACAGGAATTACTTCTTCTGGAAAGTTCAGGCCAGCGATAGGAGTCCAGGGCTTTCTTTGAGATGAGCAAAGAAAGGCCAGTTGAGGTGTCCACTGAGGATCTGGACTTTAGAACCTTCAGTTAGAACCTGTCCTTGGCGCCCGGGCACGCTTGGCCTCCTCGTCCATCTCATCCATGATGCGCTCTTGGGAGACAGAGTAAAACGTGTAGCCATCTATATATGGGAGCCAGCGATTAAGGGAGGTAATGTTAAAAATAATGGATATGAAAAAACATACAAAACAAACAAAAACGAAATCTGGATATAAAGACTGCAAATTGTAACAAATAATTACATCGAATGCACGTGCTGAATAAAACAACACTTCTGTGCAAAGAAAATATTGCTCAATTTACTAATAAAAACATCTATTCTCATGTTTATGACTTGAAAATAAATAGCCAACACATTTTTAAATGTATACTGTACAATTTCCGCAGGATATATCTATTCATTCTTGCACTAAAATGGTTAAACTGTGAAAGACATTTTGAATATTGTAGTTCAAATAAATCAAATCAATGAAATGAATCAATTAAAAAACGACATTTCAATCAACGAACGGTTATTAATGCAACAAATGACTAGATTGGAGAAAACAGCATTGCCTATTAATCTAATGAATTTATTTATATTTTAATAATCAGTATTGCAAACATGCCAATTCAAGGTGTTTCCAAACTTAAAAAAATAAAAGGTAAAAAATATATCTCATCGAAGTCGAAATTTTGTTTGCCATGAGTTCACCTTGTGTTGACGTTAGCATTTAGCATTAGCAAAAGGATACAGATGCCCAGCACTAGCGCCCCAATGGCGACCCCAGTCAGCACGTTACGCGCACGCATCTTCTGCGTCTTCTTCCTCCACTGCTCCAGCTCCACCTGCTTGATGAAGTGCAACTGCTCCCGGGACAGTTCCTCTTTACTCGGGTCTATCCTGGTCGCAAACGGGGCGTCAGACCGCTTCGGTGTCTTGTCTGCCATGTTTGTCCGGCTAGTTTGCTAACCTGCTTGTTTCGCAAGTTTGTAGTTGCAGATTTGCAAAGCATCGAAACGGTGGACGACCCTACGCACAGTCATGCGAAAGAGCACATCAAGGTTATTTTCAGATCTAGTCGCTGCGATGCAGCTATTAAAAAAGTCCGGCGAGAAACAATCACCTGAACGAAATAAATTGGTTCCCTCCGGATGCACCCAGCGCCTTCGAATTGCATACGGCACAAACTGCAAGGAAACAGCGCTATCTTGTGGAAATACGATTGAGGCAATATAATCACGACCAATTGAAACTAAACTGCATTAATTGAGTGGCAACGACATTTTAAATAGGAAGTGTCCGACAAAAGGCAATCGACGGCGTCACAAATGGCGACGAATCTAGCGAGTCCTCAAAGTTTAAGGTTTAGACAGGCCTCAGTGGAGATGCTGACGGACTTTCTCACCAATCTCAACGAGAGAAATAAAGATAACCTCCGCAGTTTGTCCACCTGTGGCGGAGGCTTCAAGGATAAAAGACTATTTGGTGAAAAGCACAGCACCTCCACATTTTTACAAACAAACAGCTAAAAACAATCAAAGGCAAAGCAAATCTAAAGAAAAGTAGCATACTAAGAATCAATGAGATAACGTATATTGAGAACAATTAGACACATCTCCAAAGAAAAGCACAACCGCGTGTACTGTAAATAATATTTCCCTGTCACATATCAGCTCCCTTTGCTGACGCTCATGTTTCTGCAGAATACACTTTGCTGATGTGTCAAGAGCTCCGACTTGACCTGGCTATTGCTTACCACGCCGTCGAATTACTTCAAAGGTACGAAAGGGTGGCCGTTTTTGCTTGAGTTTAAAAAGAGCCAAAATTACTCCGAAGCTGCACTTCAGTAGATGTACTGAACCTTTAGTTTAAAAAAAAGGATAATGTAATGGTAATTTTTTTCCCCACCCCAAATATAGCACTTGTGGTATATGAGATTTTTTTTTTCAAGGCTGACCAATCAAATGGAAGCAATTTTTTTCCCCCCGAATTGATGCCGATGTGAAAACAATTAACAGTTCCGGCTAAATTGGTGCTGGGATTAAAAAGTTTTGTTTGGGTTTCTCAGGTTCATGGTCAAGCACATTACGCATTTGCTGACACCCGGAGGTTCGAGCGCGGCCGAAGTGAAGGCCCACGAGAACGCTGCGTTCGAGCAGATCCGGGGGAGCTTCGCCTTGATCGTGTTTTCCTGTGTGCAGCTAGCCAGCAAGTTGTCACTGCACAGCCACGTAAGGCAGGAAACAATTTACATCCTCAGTCACACACCTTCAAAACATGCCTTAACCCCCTTCCCAGATCGTCGACGTCAACAAGGCCGTCCGCTTTCTGCACTCGATCGGTCTCGACTTCTCCAAACAGGCCATTCTGGAATCGGAGCTGATGGTGCTGAAGGGGCTGCAATTCCGACTGGACCCGCCCAACCCTCTCACCTATGTGGAAATACTTCTGGAGGTGCTGGGTAGGGCTGGGCAGTTTGGCCGTAAAAGAAAATCTCAGGAATTAAAATCACTTTTGAAAATAAAAAGTCACTAGTCTTGTTGCAAAAGTTACTTATATGGCAACACCAAAGGTGATTCTGTATATCAGCACCTATGTTGTGAGTGCAACTAACATAACCACGGAAGCATCCCACATCCCCAGGCCACAATGAGCCGAGCGCCCCTGTGGAACGCCTGCACCAGATGTGCCGCCACGTGCTCCAGTTTGTCAGTTTGCAGCGTGAAACTTTTTACAACACCCTGCTGACCATCACCACGCAGACCCGCAAACCTACCGCGGAGCAGAGGTACTGTACAGTGCCGCTTCTAGAACCTTTTTAAGACTGGCCACAACGTGCTTGTTTTCTCATCTGAGCAATACTGACAGAAAACAATGTGGGGAAAAGACACATTTGTGAAAATCAATGAAAAGCCTTCAAAATGATGTTCTCGTGATACTACTTACAATGTAAAGGCTGCATGACACCCTCCCAGAGAGAAGTTTGTGCCAGTGACAGAAGATTGCATGCTGCTTGGCGTGGGCGTCATCGCCGCCGCCGCCTTCATCCTCCACGTCAGAGACTGGGAGCAGGTGAAGATGTTTGAAATCCCCTCTCGCAAAGGAGTCGGCGTTAAGAGCGCCGCTGTTGTCGCTCATCGTTGGGATTTTGCGGTGCAGGTGGTGCAAGAATTGAGCCACATCACGGGAATCTCCACCACCAGCATCGGAGATTTCACCCGCGTCACGCTCACGCTCATCGTTGGGACGCCCAGAGATGGCCAGTGATGAGTCAAATGATTTCTTGTGCTCATATTTATTTGCGCTGTTGTTTTTTTTTTCTTCGCAAGAACCATTTACAGTTCATTGAAAGTTCATAAAATACATGATGTTGCTCATCCTTTGGCATGCTAGGCCTAGCACTTGTTTGTACACTTTCATGTCAATTCGAAGTTTGTTTGGGGATCTTGAAAAGTAGGAAGTGGTAGGACTAAGTTGAACGACTCATGCAGCTGAAAGTTTTTTTTTTCTCCACAATTTTGTTGTACTATGTCAATTTATTGCAAACTGAATAAAACATTTTAAAGTCCTTTTTCAGGTTGTCATGACAAATGTCCAAGAAGCACCAAGTCAGAACATCATCAGAATAAAATACAGGCAAGACACATTTGACTTGTGCTACAAAAAAAAAAAAAGAAGATTCTATCAAAGTCAGCCAACTTTTGAGTAAAAAGTAAAAACGACCCATCTTGAAACAAAGGCATAACAGACCGCTTACTAATCAAGCAGACGAGCTTATCGTGTCCACGCCAAATGTGCATTCATGCTCTCATGAAATAGCAAAAGAACACTAAAGCATTCTCACGTACGAGGAGCGACGTCGGCGAGGATGACGTACATTTCGGGCGCGTGTCTAGAATTCATCGTCCGAGCTCAGCAGGAGGGTTTTCTCTGTGTCCCCGTGGGCACCGATGGAGCGCGAGACGGGCGGCGCGACGCCCTGCTCCAGTGTGGACTGCTGGGTGTACTGTTGGTAGGCCGGCGAGAAGTTGTGAATGGCGTCCTGGACCATGTCGCCCGGGTTCATCGTCTCCTTCAGGCTGCTGGAGATGCTCTTCATCGGGGCGCAGCTGCCTGCGCAAGCAGACAAAAGTCCAAATTTGCGACGGGGGATTTCAGAGTGACAGTTGGATGGACAACACAGTTTTAACCCTTTCGGGGACAGCGGTGACTACAGTTGGACAGCTTATCGTGTTATTAGGTTCCGGGGGGGTGAAAGGGTTAAATAGAGAATCTTGAAGAGCAGAAACAGTCTGTGTGTAACCTACCAAACTCTCCACTGGTAGGAAGGGGTCCTTCAATACGCGGCGGAGAGGAAAAAAGGAAAATGAAGGTTTGTGTAAGAACACGAGAGAAGAACAACACTCGGGTGGGACAATGTGGGCAAAAAGGAGAGAAAGGCAAAAGTCATAAAAGTAGCTCGAAAAAGAATTTGAAAAGTGAGGCGTGGGAATACTGCCACATTTGACGCCCCCCCCCCCCCTCACCTTGTGCGCTCATACTTTTGTCCATGTAGACTTTGTACGTGAAAGCGAAGCGCAGGACCAGCGCAGCAAAAAACATCTCGATGCAAATGATGAAGTTCTGGTAACCGGCGGCGACGGTGCCCTCGCCGACCGACACCTCCACCGAGTTAATCTGGGGGATGGCGCCGCACTTCTCCATGATGGCCAGAAACACACCTGGTGTGAAAATCAAAAGCAAGTTTCTCCTTCAATGACACGTTTCAAGACTCTCTTCTAGATTTTGGGCCAGAGTTGCGCGCACCTTGCCAGAAGGAGAGGAAGATCACCAACTTGACCATGACGAACTTGAGCATGGGCCCGTAAGGTCTGAGCAGGTCGCGGGTGGCAAAGTAAAAGAGGAAGAGGGCGTACATCGACAGGCTGACTGAGATGTTGCAGATGATGGTGACGTAGATGTAACCGCTGGCGGCGCTGTGGAATCGACAGCGAAACACAGGAAAAATAGCTGCAATCAATTTGTAAAAATGCCCGACGTTCCGCACTTTTTGACAACCATCTCCGGGCCAAATTGCATTTTGGCAGTTTTAAACGTGCATCCAAAAAAATAAAAATAAAAAATTCAATTAACCACGCCCCCAAAAGTCAGCCCGTCACTTACTTGAAGTCTCCGTCTTTGTATTTTCCGTACGCCTGCAGGATGACGGTAATGGTAGCCATGAGCGGCTTGACCACGCAGAACTGCAGCGTGGCCTGCTTGCAGAAGCGCAGGAAGCCGATGGAGTAGGCCTTTCCCTTCAAGCAGCACGTGCCGAACATGCAGCTGGACCTGACAGCGCGGGACAAATCGCAAACAAACCTTCACAATCTCTTCAAATTAAAAAAAAAAAAGGTTTTGTCCATGACAGGGTTAAATAAATGATTGTCAATAAACGGGCGAGACTTACTCGATGGGTTTCCCTCGGATCTCTGCCATGATGGCGCTCTCTCCTCCAAGGTATTCGTAACACAAACTCAGGAAGTTGTAGATCACAAACGCTTGGGGACACAACAAAAAAAAAAGACATTTTGTTATTTATACTTCCGACACAGCCGCAAGGATCTTCCCTCTTTTCTGTGTGCTGTACAATCCTGTCGAGCTGATGATTGTGTAATCAGTCGCATGCCAAAGTGTGAAAATGTGGCATTTATTGGGGGCGCGCCAGGTGCGTGCATGGGGCGCCTTTCGCCGCAGCTGCGCTCCTGCCAGCCTTTTGTTGTTACGTCATCTCTTTTGAGTTATTCATTTCTCCCGCTGTTAGTTTGACTTTGGAAAAAAAAAAAAAACCTCCACCGTAGCGTTGACCGACTGATCTGTTTTGCGTCGCTCTGGCTTAGTTGTTTACCCATGTGTTCACATCTCCCCGCGGACGGATGCCTTGTCCGCCAAGCCGGTTGCCACGGCGATACAGTAGGCGGGCATACAATGAGAACTTTGCAGGCAAGTTGGGTTGAGGGGGGCAAAAAAAAGCTTATCCAGTAGCTGAGAACCATTTCGGAGTGCCGTTGCCATGCAACAGTCCAGTCATCCTTACTCAGGGGAGCACCAGGTCAGGGCTCGGTAACTCGGTATTTTCAAAAGAATGACGCAAACACAAATATTGGGACAAGGAGAGAGAATATGAGGGTGGGTAAACTGTCAAGACACTTGTACTGTTGGGGTTCAACTTTGGATTTTAAATGGACAAAATCCAAACTGTCAAGTCGGGCAGTAGTATTCACATGCTAACCGTCGCGACCAACTTTGCCAGCGTCACTATTGCAACAGATAGATAAGCAAATACACATCTCTGGTGCTATCGCAAATGAACAGAAATATAGTCAGGGTGGATAACCAAAACAAAAAAAAAAACGTTGCGTTTTTGTACACGAGGGCGCGCCAAGCTTGTCGGTGAATTCGAAGCTCTTTCGGATTTGACATCAGCATAGATTTTGAGGCGACGATCGGGATTAGAAAGTGAAATGAAGCTTGTCAACTCAAATGGAAGGGAAAGAAATACTAACATGTTGGAAGTTGGACAAGTTGAGGCACCTCTCACCCAAAATAAATAAATAAATAAATAAATCAAATTACCCCCGAAAACGTCAGGGGGTCAGAATGACCATCATGTTTCAAATGCTGATACTTGCCCTAAAAACCCGACTTGTCTAGCACAACTGGAAGCTTAATGGTTGATTATTGTGTGTGCCTTCAAAAACACAACAATCCAAATAAAAAGCAAAACACTTGACAGCGTTTCCTGGCCCCAAAAATGCTCACTTTTCCACATGTTGGGATTGCGCCACACAACATTCATCTCACAGTTTTCAAACGGGGAACTGAATGGGGCTCTTTGTGAGATAAAAAGCTCTTTGTGGCCGAACTAATCAATTAGCAATGGATGGACAGATTGTTCCTCTCCAGATTTGATAACAGCATGTTTCAACTCAACTGGAAAAGTCGCCCACGCCGGGCTAGAAAGGATTTCAACCCTTTCAGGGACAGCGGTTACTACAGTGGACAGCTTGTCGTGTTATCGGGTTACAGGGTGCGCACTTTTTTGCGGGGCAACTTTGCATCCTGGGCCAAGTTTGCTCTTACCCTCGTAGCAGTCCCTGACGGTGTCAAAGTACACGTAGTACTGGTCGTTGGTGAAGAAGAGGAGGCTGAGCCAAGAATCGATGGCGTAGATGGGGACGATGAAGAGGATCCGGACAATGTGTCGCTGCTCCCGGGGGGAGCTATAAAAACGCAGGTGCATGTAGATCTGGAAAAAAAACAAAACAACAAAAAAATACTGGTGGAGAGAGTAAATATTTGATTGTGCCATACTACGCTCATGACAGAAAGTAGTCGTCATTGATAATTGGAGGTGGCTGCAATTGCGATTCATATTGGAGTGTCTTTTTTTTTTTTTTAACAGACAACTCGAGTCTCAGTGTATGCGTGTGTGTGTTCATGCTCCGTATCACATACACCTGCTGAGGGATGTTGCCGAGCAACCCGTGCTCGTCGCTGGGCCCTTGCAGATGTGTGTTTACCTTTTACAGGACGAGTGCCGCAGTCATGGGGGCGGGGAGGCCTCCCGCCCCCGACGGTCGACTTTTCGTGCCAAAGCTTTACATAGAAATTAATCAAGGTGCAAATGGATTTATTTAGCCCACCTAAAAGTGAGATCATGCACATGATCTCTTGCGCCATGCTAACAGCCATCGGGAATCACCGCTCGAGAGTTTGCCTTGAAGAGGCGCTTGCTTACCTGGTGACAGGTGAGGATGAGGGCGGTCCAGACGAAAAATCCCGTCACGGCCTGGGCCGTGGGGGTCATCAGGAACGTGGGCTGGTCCTGGCTTAACAAAGGGGCATCGCGGAGCCAGGAGATGTTGGGCCCTCCTGGGGCCGGCGTCGCCGGTGAGCCTGGCACTTCACCCAATGGGGAGCCTGCCCCCAGCCTCTCCGAGAGGGGCACGTCTCGTCTCCACAGCCTCTGCATCTGCGGATTAAAAAAAAAAAAAAAAAATGTAAATCAATTTAACGACTATTGATCAAGAGTGACATAACTTTTCCGCCATTAATCATCAACCTGGTTTCAAGATTGATCATTTCTCATTTGTGTAATGTGTAATCCAAGACCAAAAACAAAAAAACACAGGGATCCGTACAGAAGGATCGCAAGTCAATATGGGCGTCATGTGGACAAGAATGTGTGACTCACACGGACAATGGCACCTGTGTCCCATTGCAGAAAAAAAAAAAATTTCCATCAATCCTGACTGAATCACATACCTCAGTTACTGTCATTGTGGTTCTCACTTGGTCACTTGAGCTAGTTCAGCGTGTCAAAAGGCAGTAGGACAAGCAACATCAATGCACACTCCAATATTGTTCAGCCTTTCATTCATGACACCATAAAGCATGATATGACTTGTCTGGTCTCAATCTATGACATCATTGTCCCACAAAAAAAAAAAAACAAACTGGTATTTTCTTGTCAAACTTGATTGGAAAGGGGGACAGTCAAAGTCCCCCTTTGACAGCCCAAAAGACCATTGAAAGTTGTTGCCGGGGGGTCGAAGGATGAAGGCCGTACTTTGCATACAATAATGCTCCGTCAGCCATGCATGTACTTTACTTCCGGGCCTTATGTATCCAAAGCGTTCCCTGTTTTGTGAGAAAATAAGATTACATCTCCAGATGAGTATTATTCTTGTTTTGAAAAGACCCAATATCGGACGATTGATTGGCCATGCCCTCCTGTCCGTAGAAAGTCAAATAAACAGGACTATGAAGGCATTAAAATCAAATGTGGGTACTAGGACCCGCAATGTATGAATCCACCCAACGTAATCAGATTACAGTTTGGTAAGGCAACTAAAACAATTTCTCCCAGAGTCATGCAGCAATGGATCACAAGTCTCCTAACTGACACAACAACAACAACATCTGGACACAACACGAGCCTATGTAATAAAATTGGGCATCTTAATAAAATAGATGGCGTTATTCTGTCGCCTTTCTCTGGGGGATTGAGGGGTTTCTCTCCATAGTTTCTCTGCCCGAGTGTGCACGACGGGGTCATTTGTGCTGGTTTGCCAGCGATCAGCAGATGTACACATAAAAGAGAAGTGGAGGCATCAGCAGTCAGTCACATACACATACGTGGATGACTGAGGGGCTTGGGACATCTGCGTGTTGAAATAAAAAAAAAAAGGCAAATAAATCACGCACGCGCAGGGATAGAGGCATCAGCAGTCAGTCACATACACACATACGTGGATGACTTTGGGGCTTGGGACATCTGCGTGTTGAAATTAAAAAAAGGCAAATAAATCACGCACGCGCAGGGATAATAATCTGTGTGTGTCATAAAGTCAGGGCTCAGTTTGCAACAGATGGAATGGGACATATGGAGTAGGGGGCGGAGGGGTGGGGGCTGTTTATCAACATAATGAAAATAAATGCGTGGGGTGACCAGCTGATTCCAAAAACCTAACTCCATGTTTTTGAAATGTGCGACTAAACGACAAAAAAAAAACACAACAGAGTCTCACCTTTGCTCGTAATTGCTCGTGAAAACAAAGCCTACGTGGAACTTGAAAACCTGGAATTGAGAAACGAGCGTTTTTTATTAGTACTCACGTGCGTTATTTGATTGTACACATGCGCTTTAAGTCTGAACTTACCAAATGAAAATCATCCAATGCCTCGCGGGACAAGTTTAACTGTCGACCCCGAAATAGCCCGTAAACGGCCTTAATTCCAGCTCAGAGCCGAACCGTCGCGCCCCCGGACATCCATGTTGAGCGCTCGCCGATCCGTTAACCTTCGACTTTTGCTCACCTACTCTTTCCCTTTCATGCTTCACAGCTTGTACGTTACCATTCGTGCGCACCCGTCCCCACTTTTAACACCAGCGTTTGTCCGTCAAGTGCTCCAAAAGGCGAGACGGTTAAATTCTCATTCGCCTGTGGTCCTCTCCTTCTCCCTCAAGACTTTGGGTCGACCGGGGTAATCATACAGTCCCCGCCCACTCAGCTAGATCCAGACGACACAGCCAATCACGGCCCGGGTAATTTAATAACACGGAAATAGTTGTGCATACGAGTCTAAAGCTATATTTTATTTTGTTTTTAATTTTAAAATATTTAATCCGTACATAAACACTTTGAAAATAACGAATAATAAGACAAATATTTGTAGGCTGTAATACTTTCGTGAATTATCACTAATTAACCTGCTAAATGTGCGAATAGACCTACAGTACTGCTTTCTTTTTTTTGTGGGGGGTTGCTTTCCTAAAATGTTGACGTTCATATACTTCGATGCTATCACTGCCTGCAAAATTTCATGTATGGTCAAACCAAAATTTCAATAAAATGTTTTTGAAAAAAAAAACAGCAGCAGCTGTTTGTGACGTCATGCACGCTGTGTTCATGACATCACTAATCCACGGTCGAAAGAAGAGTTTGATTCATCTACAACTGCTTCAAACAACAAGGCGTTACGTAAGAATAGTTGTTATGATGGCATTCTTGTGCAAGTTTTATGCTGTGTGTTCTGTTGTGTTATTTTGATTTATATTTATTTTATTATTTGTTTTTAATGTAGTGAGTGAATGTCATCTGAAAATAAACACTCGGGTGACATTCAACAGGTCAGCATGTACATCTTTTTTTAATGATTCTTAAAATTATGTACAAATATCAGAGCAACGAAATCAAAGCACAGTAAAGAAATGCACAAGACATCATCAGATCTAGACATCAGCCTTTATAAATTCATTTCTGTTTGACATTATAGGGATAACCATGTTCTTCTGGTACATTCTGGCAATTGTCATTAACATTTTGCCCAAAGAAAACTAACTGTACGCATCACACAACATGAAAACAAAAAACAGCACAGTACATCCATCAGCAAGATTGCTTAACTTACACATTGGCATAAGAAGTCGTCATAACATTCATTCGGTGAGCTTCGCTCCTCATTCCCTCTTCACATTGTCTACTTTTAATACCTCATAAGAGAGAAAATGTCTGCTCTTTTTTTGTGTGTGTACATTAATGTAATTCCTCATTCCTTCATTTTATATTTTGGACTCCAGAGGCAAAGCCTGGTGATGGACGATGATGATAACAGACCGACATTTTAGTCTATTTCTAAGAAAGATCTAAGGACACAACCAATACATGTCTGACTGCCATGCCGGCTGATTTGATTTTTATATGAAAGACATCAATATGCAGCATATTTAACTCCTTAACATTAGCATTTAGATTGTAGTTTATTCCAGCTGTAAACCACGGAAACCTGAAAGTTTGTGCAATTGGATGTACTGTACCATGTGTATCTTTCGCACGTTGAAGTCTATGTGACGTGATAATTGGTTAATGTCACTCCCCCCCACCTCCAAACTGCACCTTATAAAGAGTCAAAGGCCAGTATGACTGAAGTTTGTTTTGTTTTTTTTTTCCTGGCCCACTGGTTTCCATCATTGAAGCGTTACTTCGGCTCCTTCTGGTCACCAGAGCTCACACACGGACACCAGTGACCTCCCCGTTTAGGCGCCTGCGACGTCTCCTCTTCCCGCTCCTGCACTCACTCCCGCTTATATGTATCCTTTAGAAAAGCGAGGGGTATACTGTCGTTGATTCCCCTCCAGTCGCTGGATGACGACGGAGAAAACATCAAAAGTACCATTTGAGACTAAATTTCGTTTGGATCTTCTCCATTGACACCGATGCAGACGTTTGTGTATCACGTGTCTTCTTACCTGCCTCTGACCAGCAGGAAGAACTCACTTTGCCAGATGTTCAAATGGCACACTGACCTGAACACGGAGTGGGAGGGGGGATAAAATAATCGAGGTTCGGGTATGTAAATGTAAATCTGCGGTCAGGCTTCCACGTCTCATCGTACCTGCGATGCGGTGATGCGCGATTGGTCGAGGCGCGTGGAGAGGTCAGCGGCCGACGCGTTGGCGGGGGCGCCGCGATGCAACCTCATGGCCACTTTGCGCTCTCGCTCCACCCGTTCCGCTCGGCCCACCTGAGGAGAGCGGTTACCTGTAATGCAAACACCTTGAATTAATTAAAAAATATATAAAATAAAAATAGGACATCTTCCCTCCAGCATAGTGACGCTCGCCACTGTCCTAACCTGACTGCTGGACCCCTCGTGTGACCGCTTTCGACTGAATGACGTCTGGTTCGTTCTTGACTCGGTTGGCCGCTGAAGGTTTGGGTCCAGACGGCAAAGCTTGACCCCCACCGAGCCTTTGAGCTTCCCCCGCACGGTCCTCTTCATCCTTTTCCTCCTTACGTTCTTTATCTCCATCTTCCGCCGTCCTGCCGGCCCCCTGAAAAGCAGCACATTTAAAAATCTTTTTTTTTTTTTCAGCGACGTATCGTTGACGTCTCGGAAGCACTTGTCGTCAGGAAACGGTGACACTCACAAACTTGAGCATGCTCCAATCAAAGACGTAGTCATAAGAGAAGCCCTGTCGGTGGAAAAGGTTCCTGAAGAGCTGCCTCAGGTACGAGTAGTCCGGCTTGTCGTCAAAGCGCAGGGAGCGACACAGGTTCAGGTAGGTGGAGAACACAGCTGGGGAGACAAAGAGAGAATCGGTAGATGCTTTGGAGCACAACAAAATAAGCAAAAAAAAAAAAAAATGCCTCCTTTAAGTCCATCGGCTTGATTGACTGTTACCGCAACTTTACGGTTTATTAAGCAGAGTCAATCCTTGCCACTGAGCTCCGTTCAAATCCTCCGCAATCCCTCTTACGCGTTCACTCACAGGGGTAGCCCTTGCACAGCACCTCAATCGGAGTGGACATTTTCTTCTCGCTGATGCGTTCATATTTCTGCCGCTTGGTGGCGGCCTTGAGCCCCTGCCAAGGCAGCGAGCCCAAGTTGAAGTACATGAGGACGTAGCCCAGCGACTCCAGGTCGTCTCGCCTCGATTGCTCTGCGGAAAAAGAAAATGGACAATGATGCGACGGCTCCACAAAATAATAGCGCACAAATGTGTCACGTATACATTTTGAGCGGTTAGCTAGTTTGTTGGTTAGCGTTCTGATGTCTTACCAATGCCCAGGTGGGTGTTGATGGAGGCGTAGCGGGCGGTGCCGGTGAGGTTTTTGTTCTCTCGGTAAGGAATGTGCTGGTGCGTTCGGGCGTCGCGGTATTTCTTAGCCAGGCCGAAGTCGATGATGTAGACCAGGTTGCCCTTCTTGCCGAGCCCCATCAGGAAGTTGTCGGGCTTCACGTCTCGGTGGATGAAGTTCTTCAGGTGGATGTATTCGATCCTGCTGATCTGGTGCAGACAAAATGTGGCTTAAAAAAAAAAAAAAAAAATAATGGAGGCCCGTGGAAGAAACAACACGCCGGACAAGTGGTTAAGCTGCGGCACATATTCGAATGCCCTCCGACCTCAAAACAAGCGATGGCAGAAAGTAAAAAAGGACACAACATGTATCTTGTCTTTGTTTGCTCTTTGGCGAGACAATAAACTGGGATCAAAACAACATCTCTCAGCCTCGTTGTTTTTCGCCCTTGACGGAGGTAATAAATCGTCCATTTGCTCGGCTGCTGAACGCGGCGAGAGACCGATTTCAAACAAGCCATAATTCAGAAGACTAAAGCAGAGGAGTCGTTGGGATTGAGACAGCGGAGACAAAAAGAGGTCATTTGAAGAAGGTGACTCTTGACAATTTGGAGACTTCATTGAGCCCAACGTGTTTTGGTTCAACCGTGAGGCAGACACGCAAATCACTGTGGCGGGCCAATTCAACTCTTCATTGTGTCAAATACATCCGAACAAAAGTTAAATAACACAAAGCACAAACTGTAGATGACCGCACAAGAAGATTAAGCTTATTTTTGAATTGTTGAGAATACTGATTGGATGAGCCGTGTTCCAATAGCAGAAACGGGCTTCTCGGCGAAGATGAGGATTAATCCCGATTCATTTTCATCTGAATGATCCGGTTAGTTCCAGGCTAAAATTAGCTTCAGCCTTTCTCTTCTTTTTTTTTTTTTTTTCCTTTTCTTTTATTTCTATGCAAGCCTGAGGTCGACTCAGGGGTATCCCATCAGCCACAAGCTCCGATAGCGGACTTCAAATTTTACTTGCGTAACAAATCAAAGTTGGATATTCACAAGGTTGGGAAATTAAAATGACTTTCGTCTTAATGGAAAATTCTAAGAACATCGACAAATACACTCCGAGAGTTACCTGATGAGTCACACTTGTCATTCGTTTATCAAACTTGACTTTTTTTTTTTTTTTCAAGCTCACCATTTGATCGGCGAGCAGCAGGACGGTTTTTAGGCTGAACTTGCGGGAGCAGAAGTTGAAGAGGTCCTCCAGACTGGGGCCCAGCAGCTCCATCACCATCACGTTGTAATCGCCCTCGGCGCCGCACCACTTGATGGACGGGATACCCACTGCAAGGAGGAGGGTTCGATACCACTTCTTTTTCAGATCGATACCTGATGGGTAGCCACCGATACCGAGTACCGATACCTACTTTTGAAATATAATTTTTTTTTTTTTTTAACACAATGACCAAAAAATTTGAACGCCGATCTTTCTTTCTCATGCAGACGACGCACGATTCGCCAGCATGTCAAACCGCCGCGATACAGCCCCCCCCCCTCATTCAGCCTCACCTCCTCCCTGCATCATCTTATAGAATTTACTCTCAATGTGGAGCTGCGGATGTTTGGTCTTGACGCATTCCAGTTTGATGGCGACTTCCTCTCCTGTGGTGAGGTTGGAACCTAATGAGGAGCGACAGGATTTAAAAAAAAACAAAAAAAAAACAACAACAACAAAAAACGAAATCACAAATCTTCCACTGAGAATAATGTAAAGGAGGGGAAACTCTCACCGAGGTAAATGTCTCCGAAGGAGCCGCTCCCGATTTTCCTCCCGAGGCGGTATTTGTTTCCCACTCTCAGCTCCATGGCGACTAACTCACTGAAACACACACACACGATCATTCATCACTGGAAATCAGAATGAGGACACATCACAAGCTTAAGAGTCAATGAAAAGAGCGCCTTCCCCCCGCCCAACACCCACCCGAGGGTGCTTTACAAATAAAGTAGAGCAGCAATGACACAATAAAAAAGGAAACTTTTATCCTCTTTTCAAAGGAAGCTCATCCCGTCTTTCACTCTTTCCGCATCCTCACCGGACCGTCACAAGCAGTAGTTGCATAACAGGGAGAAAAGCAATGATGATATTTTGAATGAGTCATGTTCTTCCCGCGAAGGCACGAGACGAAGGTTGGATGGGCACCTTCTAACGTACAACAAGGTACACACTGCCTGATTTCCATTTACAGGATGAATTTTTAACTGATTGGTTTAAAGTTTGAAGTTCTTTCGGAAGGCCTTGGGCAGATTCCCCTGTAACATGACAACATGATAAGCCGTCCACTGTAGTAACCGCTGTCCCTCAAAGGCTTAAAATCATGTGGCGACAACTAAAAGATGAAATCCGATTGGACAAGAAAATTAAAATTCACCTATCGGATTGACGAAAGCCAAGAGAAACGCTATGAAATGCTGTTAAGGAGTCAAACGGCCATAGCATGTTCCCTTTCGAGCCAGTTTTTAACAGAAGAGTGTTTTAATATCACAAGACTAAGTGTGAAATGTCTTCTAATTTTCTGTTACAGTAGGTAACATTTAAGACATGCTTTTTATTTATTTTTTGCTGCACTGCACCTGCCGACATGAGGACATAGACACACTGTCATTCAACACTGATGCTCAGTGCTAAAAGCCCCCTGGGGACTGGGGGGGGGGGGCTCCTTTACAAACAATGTAAGGGCAGCAAGCGAGTGAAAAGGAAACCCAACCAAAGGGAATTGATCCAGTCTGTGCATCATCGTGAGACTATTATAAGTTGCATAAGATGAACGTGAAGAACAGCGATGATGAGATTTGAATGTGTCACGTTACTCCCTGGGAAGGAGTATTTCATAGTCGACCTCACAGTTCTGACGGTCAGGGTTTAAATCTCAGCTGCGGATTTCAAAATCACGCATGATGGGTTCAGGGCAAAGCATTACTATTGAAGCTCCTCAACTCACTGCCTTTTGCTATGGCAAAGAGCGTGACAACCAATATCATCTTGAAAATACAGCTTTCTTTCCAGAGGAAATTGTAGTCTCTTCTTTCTCATTTTTGGCCTGTTCTATTTTTTTTAAGAAGCTCTAAACTTATGTTTACTATCTTGTAAGCTTACTTTTTCCGGATGAGCAAACGAGATTTCTTTCACACTCTGGTGATCAATAATTTTTTTTTTTTTGTTCAGTCCCTCTGGGCCTGAGGCCTGGTACCGGTCCATGACCTGGTTGTTGGGGACCTCTGCTGTAAAGGAAATGAATGGATGGATGGATGGATGTTAAGTCCTCCTGTACAGCAAGTGAGCAATGTCATAGGACCCATCAGTCAACATCGAAGGAAACTTAAGCTTTTTTTAGGTGTGGGGGGGGAGATCACTGCTGCACTGGACATGTAGTCAGAAGTCATAA
This sequence comes from Hippocampus comes, assembly GCF_001891065.2. Lineage (NCBI taxonomy): Eukaryota > Metazoa > Chordata > Actinopteri > Syngnathiformes > Syngnathidae > Hippocampus > Hippocampus comes. Next base: position 481,281 of record NW_017804812.1, read on the forward strand.
ATACACGCACACAAACTGCTGCTGCACATTGGCTCAGCCTCTTCTAAACTGCCAGTTACACAACTGGCTAACAAGGTGTTGCAGTAAAAACGCCGCAACGACAGTCGGATGTCATATTGATGCTGACAAAAAAAAACCCGGAAACGATCCATAAAAACGTATTTAAGACATGACACCCTGCCATAAAGAGAACGTAGATGAGCTCACCGGTTGTCTGGGCCGACGTTGCGGTCTCACTCGGGGGCCCTGGACGGCGACATACATTTGCGGCTCATCCTCGCGCAAGACCCGGGGCTTCCTCCGAAGATTCACCCGCTGTCACGATGCTGCCGTGTCGGGAGCGAAAGAACGCAGAACAGACACGAGTGTCTCCCCCCGCCGCCACTTTCCTCCTCCTCCTCCTCCTCCTCGTCGTCGTAGTCGTCGTCTTGCTGACACACACACGCACACACCCTCCCACTTTACGCCAACTGCCTATGATGTCATCCGTTGGAGCATGAATGAAGCACCAGGTACACTTCGACTCAAACAAAACCTGTTTTGTTGGAGCCTAAATAACGTTCTGAACACGCCGTGAAGTTATAATGCAGCACTCTAAACAAAGGTCGGGATGTGGGTTTTAACATTTTGTGTCCTTAGTAGGTCTGAAGAATGTCACCCGAGTTGGTAAAATGGGACAAACAGCACCATCTAGAGGACAGTACTGGTAGTGCTGGCGACCGCACCTGGGTTACTACGGACACCAAGAAGTTAAAAAAAAAAAAACTAATAAAAATGTAAATTAACCGTACATCAGTGTTAGCAGTACTAAGCAAAGCCACATTTCTCTTTCGGAATAAATAGATAAATACTCATTGTTTTGATCTGTTAGTACATTTGACCGTCTGGATTTTAATTTTTAACCACTTCTGCTTGCAAATGAAACGGTGGGGATTTTTGTCAGTTTTTGCAATTTTCAAATTTAAAATAATCGTTCAAAAAAGGAGACGGTTTTTCAACCTGCACGTGCAAACAAAAAAATTATTAGCTCTCTTACAAATGACACTAACTGTTAACCCCCCTCCCCCGACAAATCAACACTCAAAGTAATGGACTGTAAACAGACTGTGAAGGGCCCAAAATGTCTAAGCCGGAAGCGTAAAATCCATAAAGGGCTGAAGGGTAATTTGATAGTTTCTCCAGTCAAGCCTCCTGTCAAAAAAAAAAATAAAATCTGCTCGCATGAAAACTGCTAAAAAAAAGACAACAGCAAAATAACGCTTTGAACCTTTATTATCTTGTTCTTTTCCACTTTAAATTAATTTCCTCTCCTTTTCGTAACATCTGAAATAAATGAAAACATCCTGAACAGGAGTGATAAAGACTGACTTAATTTAAATTGATACATAACATCAAAAAACAAAAATACAAACTGTAAAACATAACAGCTACTATCTTTAACGTGTCTGTAAAACACTGGTTCCAGCTGAGCTTGGTATGGTAGGATTTGAGCATTTGAATAGAAATGCCTTCAGTTGGTTGCGTCTTAAAAAGAAATGATCTATAATTGCATTTAACAAAATGGAAAAACAAACAAACATGAACAAAATGCTGCTAAAAAACAAACAAACTTAAGAGACATATGCAATAGTGCCAATGTTTTTGAACTTTTCAGCTATCACAATGTCTGGTGGTCACGCACGCGCACACACACAAAAAAAGCCAAGCTGTCAGATAAACATCTATTCACTCCCCTGACTGAAGCAGGTTAAGTTTTCAAAAGCAAGTGCCCGCATGAATCTCTCATGGACAAAAAGAAAACATTCAACATTGTAGCAATTCCACACACGCGCGCCAACACTCACATCAACACTCCTGATATCGTCATTTTCTTCATCCTCTATTCGGTCATACCGTCAACGCTCCTGTCATGCACACACAAGGCAGGCAAGGAGGGCACCTTGAACAGCGAGTAAATAAGTGACCAGAGTCATCATTAACATCAGGACAATATAGAACAACAACCAAGTCGATTTCTTTTGAGTAAGAAAAACAAAAGTACAATAGCGAGGTCAGTGTTTTTGAATGGGGAACAAAGAGATCTCTACAAAGTTTTCACGTTTCTCTTCAAACCGAGAGACAACTGATGTACATCCACAAGGAGATAAGAGTTTTGCTTGTCAAAGGTAAGAGCAGTGTGTAACTGGTGTGTGCGTGTGTGTGTGTGTGTGTGAGTGCAGGTGGGCCAAGGCCACTGCTGATGTAACATTACAAGTCGTCCTGTAAGGTCGGTGTCGAGTTGTGGAGGGATTTGTATTGGATGAGTCAACAACAAACCCCAGAGGCATATAGTGCAAGTTTGGCTAATGTTTAGGTTTTTTTTTTGTTTGTTTGTTTTTTTTTATTTTTTTTTTTATTATAACTCTTCTTTCTTTTTAACCCTGGGCCCCAGTTGATGGCATTCCCACCAAGGTAGAGGTGTCGGTATAGAGTAAAAATGTTCCTCTAATCCTCTAAAAAGGTCGCCACTGGTCCAGTTGAGAGCGAGAGCGAGGTGCTGTCATCCCCCAACCCTGCCCTCCGTTTTCCACGACACACGCCGGATCCTTTTGTCACTTTCAAGCTTCCGAACATGAGAACTTAAAGAGAAGTACACCGGGTCTAAGAAGGCTCAGTCTGCAAGTCGTCGACATTAAATACAAAAGACGAGGAGGGGCTCGGGCGGGGAGGACAACTGTGGCACACAAAGAACAGCGAGGGCTTAACGCGTTGACATGTTGGGACTCGGCTGAGCCCATCTACAGTACATGCCTGAGTGATCGGGTCGTGGAGTAAAAAGACAGAACTACCCAGTTCAGTCCGAGAGTCCCCCACCCCTTTCCCCTCCCCCCGCTTCAAGTTTCACTGTGGTCTTCATTTAACGTTGCTGATTTCATGTGTGAAATTACGAGAATGTATTGCAAGTAGCCTGTGTGACGGGAGACCAGTGTAGCTTCAATTCACATCATTTGCGTGTGGAAATAAATAGAGGGTGACGTCGTGACGATGATTTTCAACATGATCACATGTCAAGCGGGGGGGGCCCCTTCAGATGGAGTCGCCGTTCCCTCCCAGAAGGTCCCCCGGCAGTAGCGAGGCTGGGCTGCCCATCTGATGGCGATCTTCAAGTGCTGGCGAACCCCAGAGGCTACTACTGGGGTACCCGGCGCCACTCATGCCACCCATACCCCCCCACAGACCATGCCTTCCCGCTTCCACCCCTCCGCCTCCTCCCACCTCGGCGCTGTTGCCACTCCACTGGGAAAAGATGCCCAGACCGGGTGCGGCGGGGGCGGACTGGTCCGATGAGCTGCCGGTGGCTTCCAGGCTTTGCCACGTGGATTCGGAATGTCCGGCTACCACGGGTATGACCGTCCCTGCTGAAGACCCTACCTCTGCGCTTCCTCCCGTGCCGCCGCCGCTGCCATTTCCTCCTCCTCCTCCTGCTGTCGCTGCTGGTGCAGCGAGCTCGCAGTTAGCCCCGCTACCATTAGCTCCCACGGCAGAGGATGGTGCAGGGGTGGTGCCGGAGCCCGTGCCGGCACCTCCGCTCGCCGACCCTCCAGCCTGGGAATGTGCAATGTACTGGGCCACATCCTCTTCGCTCACAAACTTGGCTAAGATGGTGGTGTTGCCCAGAACACACCTGTTGAAACAAAAACGGTCACTCACAAACAATACACACACATACACAAGCAATAAATGAATCTATTAGAAAAAACAGTGGTGGCCAGTGGGACTACCGAAGGATGTGTGATTGGTTGAAAACAAAGTAATGCCAGATGAGAACTTTCAAAATAAGTAGCGTGGCATAATGCACCCAAATGACACGGGCCGTATTCCATGTTGATTTTAGTCTATCCAGCGGCCCCCGTAAAAAAACAAAAGTTATCCGTCTTACATGTGCAGGGCGCTCTGGGCTTTGGCTGCTTCCTGTTTGGAGCCGTAGCGGATAAGTGCGCTGCCCTGGGTCAGGCCAAGGTGAAAGGTCAGCAGGGGGCCATGCTGCATGCAAATGGTCCGAAGCGTGGAGCCATCAATCTGCAGACAGAGAGGAGATGCGCAGGGGGTGAAGGTCAAGGTGTGAAGTCAAAGTATTTGATGGACAGATTTTTTTTCAGCACTGATGTCTGACTGCCACAGTCGGTGTAAAATAGATGAAGGACCAACTGCAAACGGTTTCAATAGTTATACTTGCTCGCGAGCGCACCTGTGGCGTGAGATTGCTGAGCACCAACCAGCAACTTTCCCGAGAGCTGCCGTCACTCCACGCTGAGCCTTGAGAGAGAGCGAAACACATTTGACAAACTTTTCTACATTTCCTAAAAACACAATTACACTTTCATCATTGAGTGGTGCAGCGGGATAAGAAACAAACCTAACCTTGGAATCTAGCAAGACAAAAAAAAAAAAAAAAAAAAAAAAAAAAAAAAAAAAAAAAAAAAAAAAAAGCCTTTGTATCTTACCAGAGGTGCCTGAGCCACTGCTCCATCCCCTGCCGGCCAATCGAGGACCACCCCCTGACCATGGGGTCGGCAATATCTGCTTTTGACTGGCTAAACCTGGAGGGGGGCGGGACAGCTGCGCCTGGCTGCTGCCACGATTGGCTTTCCAGGACTTGTGGCCAATGGGCTCGGGGGGCCATCCAGTCTTATAGTCTGTATACTTTGCTATTGAAAAAAGGACGACAGAGAGGTGGCTGAAGGTCCCATTATCTGTCAGAAACAGTGTATGTGTGTGTGTGTGTGTGTGTGTGTGTGTGTTTAAGCTTACCTGAGTTGTGTGCGTTGTTCAGGGGATCTGAGGCACTGTAGGGCCAGGCACCAGGTGAAGGCAGTAAGGTGTTGAGGGGAGGGATGGAATCTACAATGAAGAATAGCTAATGTTGAACATGACATTTTGACTTCATAAGGATTTTGCGAGGGTCGGTCAAAGCCCCGAGGCGGGCAAGGCGCTCGCTTCATGGGAGGGCAAAATAAAAACGACAAAATAAATACACCAGCTACTGTGCAACAATCAACCGCAGATGTTCAATACGAACCAGTATTGTCTTGTAACAACTGGTGCTCAGTGTCATTGAGGCAGGGAGAGACGGTGTTTCCCATCATGCTCCCTGGCGTCATGTAGGGGTCCGATTCGGGGTCAACCCGATCTATTCCTTTCCAGGGAACACCAGGCTGAAACTCTTGAGGATGAAGGAAAAAAAGAGAAATGCTCATCAACAGTTGACATGCTATACGAGTCGTCCAAAAAGTTTACACATCGCCGGTCAGTCTGGTGGCCGACGGTGCTTTTGTTTGCAGCTAAATGCTATTTTGGTTGACACTTGAACAGCTGTAAACAATTCAATCCAGCCGGTTAAGAAAGCTGGCTGTGTTGTATGGCGCTCTGTCCCCTCCCACACCATATGTCAGACCCGTCTCCTCGGGTGGACCATAGGAGACCACTGACCAAAGAAAGTCACAGACGTTAATGAATACACTTGGGAACTGTTTTATAATTGTGGGAAAATTGCATAATGCGCCATTTAAAAATTCATACAGCGTCAACTCCGCTGAGACCCTGAATGTCAAGTAATTAGTGCAAACAGGATTGCGTAAAGTGTCACCACTTACCAGGGGGCCAGCTGGCTGTAGTGGTGGGCTTGGTACTCATCTTGCCAGGGGTGCGATGCCAACTGGTGTTGCCTTGCGCATCTCCAACAATCATGTCGTACTGTGAGTAGGGTGAGGCCCCCGGCATCTTCATGGAGGTGACAGGACCTGCACAGCAGTTTGGATCAACACCATTATGCAACGGATGGCTAAACAAATCACTTCCTGTACAATGTCCCTTCTAAACCAATGCAGGTTCTGGAATTCATATTCCGCGGTTCCCCCGGCCCCCCAAAAAAATTTTTTTTTTTTTGTCAAAAGAAAAAAAATGGCAAGGACAAAATTGAAGTCTTACCATTTTTGTGGAATGCATTTTCAGGTGAGGAAGTGTCTGGCGAGGAGTGTCCCTCCATCATCCATTTGAAACGAGATTGTTGTCCTCCCATGTCCTTCATGCCACCAGGCCCCCCGACCATAGAGCCGCCCAAGTCCATACCTGTGAGGTTCACACCAGAACTGAAGCCTGTAGATGGAGGCAATAACATGTCACAATTGTTTAGGATATTTCAACTAACCCAAAACATAAAATACAGTGAACCCACCGCTATTTGCGAACGGGGGCAGACTCCATACTACCAAAAAAAAAAAAAAAATAGGATGGCTGACGGCGCAGAACTTACACCTCCCAGTGCAAAGGCTTTATAGCTCACAAGACACCCGACAAGGCTAAAAATAGATTCGCTTTCGGGCTCATATATCCACGATGGCAGCACAGAACGACCCCAGAGTGAACTAGGTTGTGTTTGCTGTCATGTCTTATTTTGCGGATCATTGATCGAATGCTCAAATTGTGACACTAAAGTCGATCGGTGATTTTGCATTAAAATACTATGCCTAACGCTTTGTAAAATATGGTACTTACTCGAGTAAGGTCCAAGAGTTTTCTGATGCAGATCAGCCACAGATCCTGCGAGGCCCTGGTGGGGCAAGGAGTCAACCCCGTGTAATTTGGCACCACTTCCACTATGGTGGGAGGGAGAGAGCTTGAGGCTGCCACCTAAACTTCCGACTTGCTGCTGCTGCCGTTGTTGCTGGGGGA